>NC_048285.1:32679183-32736683 GCF_009762535.1 Notolabrus celidotus | reverse complement strand
CCAACCCTAACCCTAACCCCAACCCTAACCGTAACCCTAACCCTTACCCTAGACGTAACCCTAACCCTAACCCTAACCCTAACCTTTCCTAACCCTAACCCTAACCCTAACCTTTCCTAACCCTAACCCTAACCCTAACCTTTCCTAACCCTAACCCTAACCCTAACCTTTCCTAACCCTAACCCTAACCCTAACCTTTCCTAACCCTAACCCTAACCCTAACCTTTCCTAACCCTAACCCTAACCCTAACCTTTCCTAACCCTAACCCTAACCCTAACCTTTCCTAACCCTAACCCTAACCCTAACCTTTCCTAACCCTAACCCTAACCCTAACCTTTCCTAACCCTAACCCTAACCCTAACCCCACCCCTAACCCTAACCCTAACCCCTAACCCTAACCCTAACCCCACCCCTAACCCTAACCCTAACCTTTCCTAACCCTAACCCTAACCCTTACCCTAACCCTAACCCTAACCCGAACCCTAACCCTATCCCTAACCCTAACCCCACCCCTAACCCTAACCCTAACCCGGTCCCTAACCCCAACTCCTAACCCCAACCCTAACCCTAACCCTAACCCTAGCCGTAACCCTAACCCTAACCCTAACCCTGAAACCTTAATCTAACCCTAACTCTAGCCCTGAAACCTTAACCCTAACCCTAACTCTAGCCCTGAAACCCTAACCCTAGCCGTAACCCTAACCCTAACTCTAGCCGTGTAACCCTAACCCTAACTCTAGCTCTGAAACCCTAACCCTAACCCTAACCCTAGCCCTGAAACCCTAACCCTAGCCGTAACCCTAACCCTAACCCTAGCCGTAACCCCAGCTGTAACCCTAACCCTAACTCTAGCTCTGAAACCCTAACCCTAACCCTAACCCTAGCCCTGAAACCCTAACCCTAGCCGTAACCCCTAACCCTAACCCTAACCTTTCCTAACCCTAACCCTAACCCTTACCCTAACCCTAACCCTAACCCGAACCCTAACCCTATCCCTAACCCTAACCCCACCCCTAACCCTAACCCTAACCCGGTCCCTAACCCCAACTCCTAACCCCAACCCTAACCCTAACCCTAACCCTAGCCGTAACCCTAACCCTAACCCTAACCCTGAAACCTTAATCTAACCCTAACTCTAGCCCTGAAACCTTAACCCTAACCCTAACTCTAGCCCTGAAACCCTAACCCTAGCCGTAACCCTAACCCTAACTCTAGCCGTGAAACCCTAACCCTAGCCGTAACCCTAACCCTAACCCTAACCCTAGCCGTAACCCTAACCCTAACCCCAACCCTAACCCTAGCCCTGAAACCCTAACCCTAGCCGTAACCCTAACCCTAACCCTAGCCGTAACCCTAACCCTAACCCTAGCCGTAACCCCAGCTGTAACCCTAACCCTAACTCTAGCTCTGAAACCCTAACCCTAACCCTAACCCTAGCCCTGAAACCCTAACCCTAGCCGTAACCCCAGCTATAACCCTAACCCTAACTCTAGCTCTGAAACCCTAACCCTAACCCTAACCCTAGCCCTGAAACCCTAACTCTAGCCGTAACCCTAACCCTGGCCCTAACCCTAACCCTAGCCATAACCCTAGCCCTGAAACCCTAACCCTAGCCATAACCCTAACCCTGGCCGTAACCCTAACCCTGGCCGTAACCCTAACCCTGGCCGTAACCCTAACCCTAGCCATAACCCTAACCCTAGCCGTAACCCTAACCCTAGCCCTGAAACCCTAACCCTAGCCGTAACCCTAACCCTGGCCGTTACCCTAACCCTAACCCTGTAACCCTAACCCCTAACCCTAGCCGTTACCCTAACCCTAACCCCGTAACCCTAACCCTAACCCTAGCCGTTACCCTAACCCTAACCCCGTAACCCTAACCCTAACCCTAGCCATAACCCTAGCCGTAACCCTAACCCTGGCCGTAACCCTAACCCTAGCCATAACCCTAACCCTAGCCCTGAAACCCTAACCCTAGCCATAACCCTAACCCTAGCCGTAACCCTAACTCTAGCCCTGAAACCTTAACCCTAACCCTAACCCTAACCTTAGCTGTAACCCTAACCTTAACTCTAGCCCTGAAACCCTAACCCTAGCCGTAACCCTAACCCTAACCCTAGCCGTGAAACCCTAACCCTAGCTGTAACCCTAACCTTAACTCTAGCCCTGAAACCCTAACCCTAGCCGTAACCCTAACCCTAACCCTAGCCGTGAAACCCTAACCCTAGCCGTAACCCTAACCCTAACCCTGGCCCTAACCCTAACCCTAGCCGTAACCCTAGCCCTGGAACCCTAACCCTAGCCATAACCCTAACCCTGGCCGTAACCCTAACCCTGGCCGTAACCCTAACCCTAGCCGTAACCCTAACCCTAGCCGTAACCCTAACCCTGGCCGTAACCCTAACCCTAGCCGTAACCCTAACCCTAGCCATAACCCTAACCCTAGCCGTAACCCTAACCCTGGCCGTAACCCTAACCCTGGCCGTTACCCTAACCCTAGCCATAACCCTAACCCTGGCCGTAACCCTAACCCTAGCCGTAACCCTAACCCTAGCCATAACCCTAACCCTGGCCGTAACCCTAACCCTGGCCGTAACCCTAACCCTAGCCGTAACCCTAACCCTAGCCGTAACCCTAACCCTAGCCCTGAAACCCTAACCCTAGCCATAACCCTAACCCTGGCCGTAACCCTAACCCTGGCCGTAACCCTAACCCTAGCCGTAACCCTAACCCTAGCCCTGAAACCCTAACCCTAGCCATAACCCTAACCCTGGCCGTAACCCTAACCCTGGCCGTAACCCTAACCCTAGCCCTGAAACCCTAACCCTAGCCGTAACCCTAACCCTAGCCCTGAAACCCTAACCCTAGCCGTAACCCTAACCCTGGCCGTAACCCTAACCCTGGCCGTTACCCTAACCCTAGCCATAACCCTAACCCTGGCCGTAACCCTAACCCTAGCCGTAACCCTAACCCTAGCCATAACCCTAACCCTGGCCGTAACCCTAACCCTAGCCGTAACCCTAACCCTAGCCGTAACCCTAACCCTAGCCCTGAAACCCTAACCCTAGCCATAACCCTAACCCTGGCCCTAACCCTAACCCTGGCCGTAACCCTAACCCTAGCCGTAACCCTAACCCTGGCCGTAACCCTAACCCTAGCCGTAACCCTAACCCTAGCCGTAACCCTAACCCTAGCCCTGAAACCCTAACCCTAGCCATAACCCTAACCCTGGCCCTAACCCTAACCCTAGCCGTAACCCTAACCCTGGCCGTAACCCTAACCCTAGCCGTAACCCTAACCCTGGCCGTAACCCTAACCCTGGCCGTTACCCTAACCCTAGCCATAACCCTAACCCTGGCCGTAACCCTAACCCTAGCCGTAACCCTAACCCTGGCCGTAACCCTAACCCTGGCCGTAACCCTAACCCTAGCCGTAACCCTAACCCTAGCCGTAACCCTAACCCTAGCCCTGAAACCCTAACCCTAGCCATAACCCTAACCCTGGCCGTAACCCTAACCCTGGCCGTAACCCTAACCCTAGCCGTAACCCTAACCCTAGCCCTGAAACCCTAACCCTAGCCGTAACCCTAACCCTGGCCGTTACCCTAACCCTAACCCTGTAACCCTAACCCTAACCCTAGCCGTTACCCTAACCCTAACCCCGTAACCCTAACCCTAACCCTAGCCGTTACCCTAACCCTAACCCTAGCCATAACCCTAACCCTGGCCGTAACCCTAACCCTGGCCCTGAAACCCTAACCCTAGCCATAACCCTAACCCTAGCCGTGAAACCCTAACCCTAGCCCTGAAACCCTAACCCTAGCCATAACCCTAACCCTAGCCGTAACCCTAACCCTAGCCCTGAAACCCTAACCCTAGCCATAACCCTAACCCTAACCCTAACCGTAACCCTAACCCTAGCCCTGAAACCCTAACCCCAACCCTAACCTTAACACTAACCCTAACCCTAGCCGTAACCCTAACCTTAACTCTAGCCCTGAAACCCTAACCCTAGCCGTAACCCTAACCCTAACCCTAGCCCTGAAACCCTAACCCTAGCCATAACCCTAACCCTAACCCTAGCCGTGAAACCCTAACCCTAGCCGTAACCCTAACCCTAACCCTAGCCCTGAAACCCTAACCCTAGCCATAACCCTAACCCTAACCCTAGCCCTGAAACCCTAACCCTAGCCGTAACCCTAGCCATAACCCTAACCCTAGCTGTAACCCTAACCTTAACTCTAGCCCTGAAACCCTAACCCTAGCCGTAACCCTAACCCTAACCCTAGCCCTGAAACCCTAACCCTAGCCATAACCCTAACCCTAACCCTAGCCGTGAAACCCTAACCCTAACCCTAACCCTAGCCGTAACCCTAACCCTAACCCTAGCCCTGAAACCCTAACCCTAGCCGTAACCCTAGCCATAACCCTAACCCTAACCCTAGCCGTAACCCTAACCCTAACCCTAGCCGTAACCCTAACCCTAACCCCAACCCTAACCCTAGCCCTGAAACCCTACCCCTAGCCGTAACCCTAGCCATAACCCTAACCCTAACCCTAGCCGTAACCCTAACCCTAACCCTAGCCGTAACCCTAACCCTAGCCCTGAAACCCTAACCCTAGCCGTAACCCTAGCCATAACCCTAACCCTAACCCTAGCCGTACCCCTAACCCTAACCCTAACCCTAGCCGTAACCCTAGCCGTAACCCTAGCTGTAACCCTAACCCTAACCCTAGCCGTAACCCTAACCCTAACCCTAGCCGTAACCCTAACCCTAGCCCTGAAACCCTAACCCTAGCCGTAACCCTAGCCATAACCCTAACCCTAACCCTAGCCGTAACCCTAACCCTAACCCTAACCCTAACCCTAGCCGTAACCCTAGCCGTAACCCTAGCTGTAACCCTAACCCTAACTCTAGCTCTGAAACCCTAACCCTAGCCGTAATCCTAGCCCTGAAACCCTAACCCTAGCCATAACCCTAACCCTAGCCATAACCCTAACCCTAGCCCTGAAACCCTAACCCTGGCCGTAACCCTAACCCTAGCCATAACCCTAACCCTAGCCGTAACCCTAACCCTGGCCGTTACCCTAACCCTAACCCTGTAACCCTAACCCTAACCCTAGCCGTAACCCTAGCCCTGAAACACTAACCCTAACCCTAACCGTTACCCTAACCCTAACCCTGTAACCCTAACCCTAACCCTAGCCGTTACCCTAACCTTAACCCTGTAACCCTAACCCTAACCCTAGACGTTACCCTAAACCTAAACCTAACCCTAGCCATAACACTAACCCTAACCCTAGCCGTAACCCTAACCCTAAACCTAGCCCTGAAACCCTAACCCTAACCCTAACCCTAGCTGTAACCCTAACCCTAACCCTAGCCGTAACGCTAACCCTAACCCTGTAACCCTAACCCTAACCCTAGCCGTAACGCAAACCCTAACCCTGTAACCCTAACCCTAACCCTAACCCTGAAACCCTAACCCTAACCCTAACCCTAGCCGTAACGCTAACCCTAACCCTGTAACCCTAACCCTAACCCTAGCTGTAACCCTAGCCCTTTAACTCTAACCCTAACCCTAACTCTGTAACCCTAACCCTTAGGGAAGCTGCAAAGTCACGTTCATCACCGGCTTTACTTTAATTCCCCTAAAGTGAAGGATGTGGGGTCAAAATATAGTGTTCTAAGAGTAACACTCTTCAGAAAACTGGGCGTTAGATTCCAGTCCCACTCACCGTTCACTTTCAGGACAAATCCGGTGTCCTTGCTGCTTCCGGTCGTATCCGTCACAGTGACCACATAGTATCCACCGTCCGGCAGCCTCAGGTCCGACAGGCCCATGGAGCCGTTGTCGTAATGCTGCACCCTGCTGCTGTAATCCAACGTGATGTTGGTGTACTCCCCAGGCACCCAAGTCCCTATGGTGCGGCTCACCGCGCCTGACATAAAGGTCCATTGTATGGTGGGGACCCCGATGCAGGTAATGTCCACTGAGAAAAACACATCCTCCTGCACAGACCGCGTCAGGCTCCTCTGAGGAGAGTGGATGGAGATGGCTCCAGCTGTCAATGCAACAGAGGTGGAGGGACATGAAAGCACAGATTATAGATCAGATTTGAGAACATGAGGCTGTGACTATATGAGAACATCAGCCTGACCATCATGATCACCTGCCTTATACTGTGTGAGCCCGAATCTCATCAGATCAGGGTCTCAACAACAGTCCTGACCTGATGAGACCTGGACCAGATCTCTGTATAAGTTGTCAGGTGAGACCATCATGGATCAGACTTCCAGAGCATCCTACAGACTGAGATCTGGGGATTTTGTAGACTGAGTTATTACCTGTACTCCTCCAGATCACGTTCTTCCATCTCTCTGTAGTCCTGTTCTGATGTTCACCTGCCTAATGTGGGCGCTTTCAGCCGTGAGCAGGGGTCAGCATGGACACCCTGACCGGTCTGCAGCTATGCAACCCCAGACACAATGAACTGTGATGCTCTGTGTGTCCTGACATCTCTCTATCAGAAGCAGCATTTACATTTTTAGCAGTTTGAGCTCCTGCAGCTCTTCTGTTGGATCTCACCCCTGCAGACCAGAAACACCCCACAAGAGCTGCAGCTTTGGAGATGCTCTGACAGTCATCTAGTCACATCCTTACTCTCTCCCTCTCTCCTCCAACACACCAACTTTGAGGACAAGTGTCCACTCACTGCCAAGGATATCTGACCCACTGACGGACACCATAAAGAGAGGATAAATGGTCGCTGGTGGTTATAATGTTACGGCTGATTGGTGTAAGTAGGGCAATGTGTTATAGAAAGATAAACACAGAGAGAGGTTGGCACAGGTCACACACAGCTTCATAAACACCTTTACCTTTGAGACTCTGAGCTACTGTTTAACAGGGAGGTTACTACAGTACAGACATGTCACTGTGTCAACTCATAAAGAGAGAATGTTTGACCTCAGAGCTTATGCATGATTCATCTCTTCGTTACGCACGACCAGAAATGTGCTCTCCTGTCCTGAAGTGGAGAACTCGTCAAACGGGCTGAGAAAGGACCGATTCGTGTCTGTCTGAGTCGCCCCTCATCAAATATTTTGACAGGAGTTTCAGTGAGGGATCTGGTTCTGCTGGTGGTGTGTTTGCTTAATGAGGCACAGGTAAAGAATTCCACCTGAGAATACCAGTGCTGACTCAGACATGAGGCAGTGTGGGAAGATGTGTTTGTCCTTTTAGACACACATGACAATTAAAATGAGGGTGAAGCAATTTAGTCTGTGATGCAGGGAAGTATTTTAGTTCATATGCAAACAGAGCTAGAACAGGAACTTCACCTGGTGGACTTCCCTGTACATTAACATGAGGATTATTTCAACCTAGGACACTGATGTTCACATGTAAAGGAACATGTGTGACTGTGTTTTCTTTGAGTTGTGTCCGGCTACAGTCTGTGTGTTTAGTCCTGAAGCAATAAAAGATTGAGATAGTGTAAGTGTAAACATGTGAGCTACCTGGAGAAGATAAACGTGCTTACCTAGGTGACATATATACAATGTGATGCTGAGAAACACAGCAACATCTTGTACATCCCAGAGCCTGAAATGCCACATTAGAATCCCAGATCCATTGGACGACCCAAAGTAGAAGAATCTCCTCCAGGTTATTTCACATTCTGAACTCGTCTCCTCTCCGTCTTTCTCCTCTTGAACAGCCCGTCCTCATTCCCAGGGTTTCCTCTTCCACTCTCCTACAGCAGCAGGTGTTTGTGTGTGTGTGTGTGTATGTGTGTGTGTTCGCAGTCCACCGTGTTTTCATCAGAAGCCAGAGTGCTGGAGTTTCCCTCCTCTCTCAAGACTGCGCTGAACCTCTCTTCATACTTGTGCAAGTCAGTGCCAGCCAGCCAGCCTACACCAATCAGACAGGTTGAGCCAGAGTTTACTGAACAAACATGTACTCAGCGGTCTGTGATCTCACACACACACCCACCCCAGAAACACACACTCAAGGGAAGAAGAAGGCTGGAGCAAACACATATGTCTGTCTCAACTTACGCACTACCCCCCCCACTTCCTCCCCTTCAAACACTCACCTCGCTTCACGAAGGGCCGGCGCAAAAATGAAAGCGGGATTGGTTGAATCACCTGGTATTCGTGATGTGACACACCTGGTAAAACATGTCAAACAGGAAGTGTGTGTTCGTACGCATGCAGCAAGGAACACAAAGGGAGAGTGAGCACAGTCAAATTCAAATGACACCTAAATTTAGAAGGCATGTGTAAGAAGGGTTGTGACTGGACTCTCCCTTTTACAGAAGATACTTTAAGACATTTCAGACCGTCTGAAGAATCAAAGGCTGTCCTGCTTCATTCTGCACAGTTTGGTTCTCATGTTACATTTTAAAGACCCAAACAAGGACACAGTGATAACCATGAAATACAAGCTGCCACACCTTTAGTGAAACTGTCTTCTTCCATGTTCTTATCTGTATACGCTCAATAATCATCAAATGTTAATCCCTGCACGTTAAAAGGTCAGGACAGCTGAATCTAGCTGTGTTTGTGTGATCTCAGATAAACATCAGATGAAATGCAAACACACAAAACAAACATAGAAACAGATTTTTATCCTCACATGTTTCTGGTTTCCTAGATGACAAGAAGATTCTCCTGTTATCACAAAAAAAACAAACTTTGTTATTTTGAAATAATAAAGAAAATGAATCTGTAACAGTGGGAGAACAAGCCGTGATATCCAGAGAGAGCAGGAAAATAAACTAAAGATCTCATGAACAACCATTCTTCTTTTTATCTATTCATATTTTCCTTTAATTCCTTTTTTAAAAACTCTTTAAACCCTGAGAACGTCTGTCTACAAGTCATCTAAATCATATTTATTTATGTGATTCTGTGTTAGAAATATAAAGATATTATTATTCATTACTCACTGTTCCTTTGTGATGCTGTGCTCCATGCAACCCAGCCAGTATAACTGATTGTTTGTTTTTTATCCTGTCTTTATTTATTTATTTATTTGTGTCTATTTGACTAACTGATCATGACCTTATCGTTTGTGACTATTCTGTGGCTGTTTGTTCTGTATGTCAGCTGCCATGTGCTTTTTTGTTCTGTGATGAGTGTTGTTGTTCAATACAAAGACCATTGAAAGAGAAATATAAAGACTTACAGAGGATATATATAGTCCTTGTTGCAGAGGTCAAAGGTTCGATTCCAGCCTGGACCATTTACTGCATGTCCTCCCCCTCTCTCTACTCCCCACATCTCTCTTCAGCTGTCCTATCCATAAAGGCAAAAATGCAAAAATATAACTTAAAAAAATAATAAAGATAAATACATATCTATTCTTTAATTTAATCTCATTTTTAATTTTTTGTATGTATTCCATTTTCAGTATCTTTATGTACAGCACTGTTACAATATCATTGTCTGAAAAGTGCTTAATAAATAAAGTCTGATTAATCACAAGTGAGTAAAACTGATGCAGATAAGAATATTTAAACTGACATAAATTATAAATATTTTTAAAGAGGGGTTACATGTTTGATTTCGTTAAGATAATGTTTTGTACCCCTGTAAACTCTAAAACACTCATAAAGATCATTTAATACACTGTTGATGTGATACACCCTCCCGACCAGTAGGTGGCAGTGTTGAGAATGTGAGACACTCAGCAGCAGGGAAAGAAACCAACGAGCAAGTGACTGAAATAAAGTGAAATTTTCTGTTTTTATTCTTTATTCTTCGTTTTAATCACGTTTTCAAACATTCCTTCAAATAAATTTAATTCAGATTTTATTTGCTGAATTTTTCTACCTGTCTGATTTTCATTTTTTGACTTATAACATATTAAACCTGTGTTATTGGTCAGCTTTCGAGTTAAAAATGAAGCATTACATGATGGGAAATACAGCTTCCTGCTACCAAAAACTTATAAATAGTCATTTTTTAATAAACAATAGTCAAAACTATTGCTTGTATATTATATTTATGCTCATTTCCTGTCTCTATAAGTCCTAAATTCGGCTTTATTAACAAGTGCCTGTACATATTAGTCAAGCCTATTTGTTGTTTCTTTGTATTTATAGCTAAGGTTATTGTTATTATATTTTTATTTTATTTTTTATTGTAGTTCTTATTCTTATGCCTTGTACAAAGAGAGCACAGTTTACCAAAGTCAAATTCCTTGTGTGTTCAAGCATACTTGGCGAATAAAAGCTGATTCTGATTCTGATTCTGAAGTGACAGGCTGAGTGCTGCAGTTAGCCCCACAGTCCACTAGAGGTCACCAGAGCTCCATGGATTTCATTAGAGTCTAAAGTATTGTCTCTAGAGTTTGTTTTGTCTTTGTATATTCTATTTATCACTAATCAATCAACCATAAATAAATAAATACATATATGTTGTGTAGTTGTGTTATTGATGCATCTTTACAACTGAAACATTTTAATGTAGGTGTCCTGAAGCCTGTTTGAATCCAGGCAGCATCATGTCTGGTTACATGGGGGCTTTGTTTGCACATTTTCATCAGATTAAATACAAGGAACACTTCAAACACTCAGATCTGAGTTTCTATTCATTAGTAGATGGATTTGCAACTTCTAGGTATCGAATTGCTCATTTTTTAGAGCATGGGTAAAAGGTTTGAAACACCATCCTCTAAATACCTGTAACATCTGGCCTTAGAATTACTGTGGCATATTAGACAAGTCTTAATGCACCTTTTATTACCTGTTATAGGTATAATGAAGAATACATGACTTCTACCAAGCCTGAGAAAAATACAGATGGTTTCACTCAGGGAAGGACTTTGACCCTCAAAGATCTAAAGGTGCATCTCTCATCAGTAGTTTAAAGCACTGCTTCATGAGAAACTCGTGTCTGCAGTGTCTGCACCGGGACTATTTTGTGTCTATAGGTAAATACACATCTGAGCGGATGAAAATCTTATGTGGAGTACCTCAGGGATCCATTCTGGGGCCTCTGCTATTCAACATCTACATGCTCCCCTTAGGTCAGATAATAAGAAACAACAATATAAAATACCACAGCTATGAAGATGACACACACACATTTACATCACCATATCACCAGGGGATTATAGTCCCATACAAACACTGAATAAATGCATTGAACAAATCAATGACTGGACGAGACAGAACTTTCATTTAAAGAAAAAACTGAAATGATTGTTTTTGGAGGAAGAAAGGTTAAAGGTTACTGCTCAGCTCCAATCTGCACAGATGAAATGTTCAAACCAAGCCAGAAACCTTGGTGTAGTCATAGACCCAGACCCTAATTTCAGCAGCCACATTAAGACCATCACAAAGTCCGCCTACTATCACCTTAAGAATATATCAAGGATTAAAGGACTCATGTCTCAGCAGGATGCAGAAAAACTCCTCCATGCATTTATCTTTAGCAGACTAGACTACTGTAACGGGGTCTTTACAGGACTCCCTGAAAAGTCCATCAGACGGCTGCAGCTCATACAGAATGCTGCTGCTCAAGTCCTAACAAGGACCAACAAAGTAGACCACATCACTCCAGTTCTTAGATCTCTACACTGGCTTCCTGTCTGTCAGAGAATAGACTTTGAAATCCTGCTGATGGTTTATAAAGCACTGAATGGTTTAGGCTGATCTGCTGCTTCTTTATGAACCACCTGGACCTCTGAGGTCCTCAGGTACTGGTCTGCTTTCAGTCCCTAGAGTCAGAACGAAACATGGTGAAGCAGTGTTTAGTCATTATCAGGGTTCCCACTGTTTTCCAGAGATAATTTTCCAGGACATTTTCAGTGATGATCAAGCTGGTATGACAGTCTAAATGAGTTCCTAATTTAGTTCCTAAATATTCTAATATGTTCCTCTCCGTGGAAGTCTACATTGAAAGAGGTGCAGTCTATGGCTATCCATGAAATCATCTCTTACATGCTTAACAATTATGGCAAATTAATTATAGAACAATGCAACCACAGATGTACAGCACTTCACTTTATTAGTGCAACCAAGTAACAATGATGGCCAACTCTCATCTCAGCTTTCTCTTTTCTCTTTAATTAAAGTAAAAAAACAAAAGCAGCCAGCAAAGGACTCTAGAAGCTGCCTTAATGAAATAAATAAATATTAATAATCAGAGGATCAGTGCATAAATTGACCTAAATAGAACTGAATGACAAAAATGGCCACAAATGTTGAATGGGGACGTGTTTTTTTAACCTTGTCAGGTCGCACACAGTCATCTTGGAATAATTTTCCAGGACATTTGACTTTTTCTCCCATTTTCCAGGTTTTTTCCAGTACTGGAAAACTGGTCAACTGTTTTCAAGGTTTTCCAGGTTTTCCAGGACACGTGGGAACCCTGATTATGCTCCACATATCTGGAACACACTCCCTGAAAGCTCTAGGTCTGCTCCAACTCTCACCTCTTTTAAATCAAAGACTAAGACTTTTTTATTCACCACTGCCTTCCTATCTTAGATTATTTTAATTCACTTTAAATCAATGTAATTTTTAATATATTCCCAATTTTCCTTTCTTTTCTGTTTTATCATATTTGTCATTTTAATTGTGTTCTTTTATGCCTGTCTGAATGTTTCCAATGCTTTTAATGTTGTCATGTAAAGCACATTGAGTTGCCCTCTTGTATGAAATGCACTATACAAATAAAGCTGCCTTGCCTTGCAGTTTACCGCCAGAGGTGCTGGATTGTTTTTGTCAGAGCGGAGTCTCTTAAATGCTTTATAAAAATATGATGACAGAGCTTCAATTAGAAAATATCTCATCCCATGTTCAAGTTAAAGACGTCGCCTGATTTTGCAGAAACATACCTCACCCAAAGAAATCAATGGAAAACCACAATAAACGTTAAATTGACTTTTTTTATTTTCTTAGAACAAAACACTTCTCCAACAGCATATCAGACACGGAGACACAAAACGTAATATGTTGCAATTAAAATAACACAAAAGAAAAAACGAGAGAGAGCCATAAAAATTCCAAAAGACAAATCTTCTACAAAACCATGTCGTCCATGGCCACTGAACCACCTGAGCATAAAATCAACTCTTTCAAATAGGATTTCTCACATGTCGGGTAACTGTAGAAGCATAATACAAAAAAGTAAAAATGACAACTGAATATTAAAGACACACGTACTGATGCTTCCAACCACGTCTGGGGCATAAATATCAAAACATTTTCAGTGACCGGTTTGTCTTCGTTTGGTCTACACGGCGTTTCCAATGTGAGAATTACATCGTGAAATTTATCCAACATTATAAGAGGTGTTTCTTTTGAAAATCAATTTCCCCCCCCGGAGTGTTGCAAGCAGTCATTGTCTAAGTACATGTGAACTTGGGAATGGCGGACCAATCTTTGACTTCCTGGCACGCAGGGCGCGCTCAGTTGGTGTGCTGAACCGTGGAGAAGCACAATTTGAGGGTGTAGGGGTACGGACCAGCTGGAAAGAGAGGACGATGGATGTTACACGAGGGACTGAATAGACGTGAAGATGTTTGAGAGTTTGAAAAAGGCTCCAGCCATGATGTAAATGTATCGTACGTTTACCTGCGTTCTTCATCTGGTAGTGGTTCATCATGGCCAGGGCCTCCATGGCGTCGTTGATGGACTCCCACTCTAGCAGACCTGAAGCGCTGCGGTCACTGGGTGCGGCGCCGCCTACAGGAGAATACATCTCAGTGTCAGGTGGAGTCGGATGTGATAGAGCTCACAGCTGATGTAAATATGAGTCTAAATAAGAAGAATCAAAGCAGCTTACTCTTTCCTGTGAACATTTTGACGTTGACGGGGGCCTTGACTCCAATCTCTTCACAGATCTGCTAAAGAAGCAACAACAATGAGGGTCTGCGGGCACAAGCAGAGATCAAGGTTTAATGATAGGATAAACAGACACTCCTTTATTCCCTCTGACAGACCTGAGAGAAAATCTCTGGTGTGACGTCTGGCTGGGCGTTGAAGAAGTGCAACACGTTGCTCGGGTGCTGGATGCGGTTCTTGGCAGCCTGCTCCGGTGAGGTGAACCGGTTGTTCCTGGAGCCGTGAAAGTCCTTGAAACTGCTCGATCCGTCCTCCAACTCGTAGCACTGACCGGGGACGATGGCCTGCTGCTTGGACACGCTGCAGAGAGGGAGGACAGTTTAACTGAAAGGCACCAAACGAGGCTGAGGACTTCTGATACCCCCGAATGTTTACTCGTTCTTTTGTGCCTGGAACCGGACCGGGGGGGGGAACTCACCACACGTTTATCCTCTGTCCAAAGAGGAAGTTGTTATTCAGGTTGGTGATGGCACGGTCCACTGCGTAACAGTCTCCCATTTCCACCATGGCAGCCCCTGGCTTAGTCTTCATGAACTTCACCTGTGAAGAGTCAGAGGACAGGATTGACCAGTTTTCTTTAAAGACAGTGACACCCTGCTCCCAGGAGGCATCACAGGCTCGTCTATCAAGTCCTGAGTTTGAGATGATGGCTGGGAATAAGGGTGTGTTTGTTATGTGCACACAATATCATTCAATTCTTAAAGGCCCATGTCAATATAAAAAGATTCACCCTTGTTTTAAAAAGGGAGAGTTGTCTTCAGGTGATTGTTTTGGTCTAAGTGTTTCTTTTAATCTTCCCCGCCCTGCTGAGGACTTCAGATTGTCACAGTGTCGATCAGACTTTGGAGGAAATGTTGATTTAAAATTTAAACGTGTTCATACACATGAAAACTGCTGCAGAGATTCAATCCAGAAGGTTGTTTCCTCTAACTCATATTTGATTTGTTACTGTTACAGAGACCTGATTCATTTGCATTTACATGCAAGTTGTGATCCTTTGACTGTAGATGGAGCTGTTCTTTGTATATCTGTACAAACACCTTCATTTTACTCATGCATGTTACCTGAACAGGTTAAAGAGCTGCATTATAAACTCAAGACCTCAATTTTTAGTCTGGCTTTTAACCAAGTCTCATTCTGTCTTACCTTAATTACTTACATATGTATTTCAAAATCTGAGCTATTTTAAGTCTTATTATAAATTATACACATATATTACAAATTCAAATAATTTGTATTTGTCTTCAACTATTAATGTTTTGTGAATTATTTAATTTATTATTTTGTTATCAAATTTCATTTTATTTTATTCCAGTGATTTTTTATGAATTACCTCTCAGCATTTTAATATTTTATTTTGCTCTATTTACTTTTATTTTAACATTTTAGTTTCTTTAACTGGTTTAATTTGATTTTATTATCTTATTAATGTATTTTATTTTGGTAAGTTTAATTTCCTATCTTTAGTTTTATTATCTTATTGTCCCTCCAGTGTTTCCTCATTTAGATGTCATGATAGTGTTTCCTCAGTTTGTCCACAACTTAAAACATGTTTTTTTAAATTTTGTATTTATTCTATTTTATTACTAAAATTATTATCTTTATGAAAAGTGCTTTAAAAAAATAATCTGACTGATTAACTGCTCTGATAAAATCTCCAGGAGTTTGAGTGTTTAAGTGTGTATACAGCGGCTCCCTCCCCAGCATTAATAAACGTGTGTATCTCCAGACACTGACCCGCTCTACGTTCCCATAGAGACAGAAGATGTTGAAGACACGGTCGGCGTTCATCTTGGCGGGTTCCAGTCCGTACACCATGATTACTGGAGACTCGGCGTGGCCACCGTACTCTCCGGGAGGAGGGGGAGGAGGTCCGTAACCGGGCCCGTAGCTTCTTCCACCACGCCCTCTCATCTGCTGGCCCATGCGGCGTCCATCGTAGGGTGGGGACCCGTAGCTCTCGTCGTAGCCGTGATAACCGCCTCCTGAAGAATGAGAGAGACAAAGAAGAGACTGAATAAGGAAGGTCAGTGGAAGTGAAGTGTTTCTATTTATACTCTGAACACGTATTCAACCCTGACAGATGAAGATTAATAATCCTGTCTCCACTGAGTAAATCTAGGAAGCAAACACAAGTGCTTCTAACAGGAGTAACCACATAGTTTCAGTCTCAGTCTCACCGTATTCTGGAGGGTGGTCACCCAGCAGGGCGGGCTGTCTCTGCCGTTTGTTGGGGTTGGCGTTCACGTCTTCTACAAAGAGAGGAAGACAGATAAGAGGAGAGAGGCAGAGAAGGAGAGGTGACATGAGTACGACATGATTTGAGACATGAAGACAGGACAGCTGATCATTGAGTCATGTTATTGATTGGTAATTGACTCTTTTATGCCAACATCACACCACACTAAAATCTTAAATTAAAAGAAGTGCTTCTTTATGCAGACATGCATTTCACTGATTCATCTTTCCCGTCTAAGTCACACAAACAGATTTAAAACCCTCCCCCAGACAAAAATAGTCAAATCAAGAAGCTGGATTTCGTCTTTGTCAGCGTTTAAATTAGTTTAGGACACGACCATGAAGTCACGGGACATAACAGATGGTGAGACTGACATGACGTTCTATGAGATAACCCCAAAAACACTCAAACAGTAAACCTTTAGCGTAACAAGTGCAACAAGGAGAACAACAAACACGGGGTGGATGCTGATGATCTAAAGAAGTGAACAGGGTAAGGATATCACACCAACTCATTCTGGATAAGTAATCACATGTCTACATTTAAAAGAGTTTGTACGCTCACACACACCTGCATTGCTCCCATTGCCATCTGCATCACCATCTGTACAGGTACACAATAATCATACACAATCAGAATTGAAGCCAGGTTAATAAGGTACAGTTTTCCCGGCAATTATCAACAACAAAAAAAAGAAACTCAGTTAAATGTCTGGAGAGTGAAATAATAAAAACCAGTTATCACAAACTTTTTATCTTATTTTGGAAATCTTTCAGGATGCAAATGGCTCAGTGTCTCAGCATGTGTTTCACCGGGCTCATGCAGAGTCTTTAAGCACTTTGCTAACACAGGGATCAGAAAGCAGCTGAGACATTTGGTGGTGCGTTTCCACCAAGCGGTCCGGTTTGGTACAGTAAACACTGATCTTGAATGGGTACCCACACCTAACTTTGCAAGCTTCACACAGGAAGCATGTTGAGGGCGTTTTGGCGTGCATGCTAATTGGTTAGACGGCGTGATTTTCCCACAAGCAGCGTGTTATCAAGGCAAAAATACAGAGAAAGAAATCTCGTCTAGTCTGCATCGACTTTATCAGCGACATTTAAATTGAAAGCATGAAAAATATAGTATGAAAGCACTTCCAGAGGGTTTTTCAAAATAAAAGCCTAGTCCATTTTTCCCCTCACTGAGACTCCCTTCGTTTTCACACCATGCTTTTATTTTGAAGTCGTGTCTAAAGTAGTTATTTGGTGAAATAATTAACTTGCATGTAGCTTTATTCTGGCGGATGGAGGATGTTATTAAATAACAGGTCACACGAAATATTTAGTCTTGTGCGATCTCCCTCTTCCTTTGCATCCATCTCTGCGCCCCTCTCTCTGCTTTTAACAAGATTGTTTCCTGACCTGTATAAGACCCAAAAGCATATCCTGATGTAAATAAAAGGGCGAATAAAACAATGATTAGTAATGCTGCTGATCAAATCACTGCCCTGTGAGAGGTTGGCCACTGTCCAGGATGTACCCTGCCTTCCGCCTGAAGTCAGCTGGGATCGGCTCCAGCCCCCCGGGACCCCAAACCGGATAAGCGGTCAAGATAATGGATAGATGATCAAATAACGTCAGAGTAAGAGAAATATAACCCAGCACCATCTCGCGTCGTTTGCGGTGCATCTATCCCAACCCTGAAGGGTCGGATCAGTACGCTAGGTGCCAAAATAAATAGGACCATGCCGGTCGGTTATTTTGTTCCCCTTCTTAAGTTTTGACGTTGACAACATGAGTCCTTCCTCGCCGTTTCGTACCCGACTGAACCGGACTGCTTGGTGGAAAAGCAGCTTAGGAAACCAGCAGTTTTCAAGCTGTGTAATTAACAGGATTGGTAATGGTATTGGAGTCAAGCACACTTAAAATGAATTAAGATAAAGTTCATGCCCTTCCTTCAAATTAAAAAAACATAATTTGTATCCCATGGAAAGTATCACAAGTCCAGGAAACCACATGGACGAGGTTCCCGGTCAACAGAGAGAGCGACAAAACATTGTGAACGAATCAGAAAGTTTTTAGTGACGTTAGAAATGCAGGCTCAGACAGAACCACACCGCCACCCCCGTCCACAAAGAGAAAAACAAAGCCTGGAGGGGAAAAAAACTTCAGTGGAATCAGTCCTGTGTGGGGCGATGTTGGGTGCTGGGCTTTGGGGATATGTGGTGCTGTGCAGTTATGTTCCCTGAGGAGGGTCTCGATTTACTTACTGCATGCTTACAAACAGTAGAAGGAAGATATTTGTTGAAGAAGTTCCACCACTCTCCACTCAATTCATTTCATCGCATACTCTTTATCGATTTCCTCTTTTGGGGAAACAACTCCACGTCAGGATCGATTGCTGGTTTTATTAAGTTGCAATGCCCATCAGCGGGTTGGCTGGTGGTTTGGCAGGCGTTTCCATCCTTTGAAATAGTCCGCTTAACACCCAGTGGTAGACCTTGAAGCTGCCAGAGCACATTTCAGTTGGGGAGCTGGCTCCTCTTAGCCGTAAATAGCCAAACCTGCATCACATGGAAGGCGTTACACAGGTTCTAGAGACTTAAAAAAAATATTGAGAACACTAAACTCATAAAAGGGATAGCTTAAAAGGGGATGCAAGTAGGAGGAAAACCAGGAGGAGGAATAGATGAGATGAGGAGAGAGAGCAAGAGAGAAAAGCTGAATTCCATGTGGGTGGAAACACATAAGGGATGAAACCAAAAGTGGGCCTGACTGGGCTCTGAGTGTGCTTGGAAGTGTTGTCAGCAGTGTCTCGTCTTCATCAGTTGTCTTGTGTTGACTCCAAAGTGATTGGCTACAGCTCGAGGTGTAACGCGTCTACTGGATCAGTCAGGGCGGCGTCAGCGAGTGTTGTGCTTGTTTTGTTTTGCACCCCAATACAGTACAGGAGGGGCCAGGGAGTGTGCAAAAAAAAGTGCCTGGTAAATATGGTGTGCACCACCTGATGTACTGACGGATGTCTGCCACTACCTTCTGTCTGGGTGGATGCTGTGTCTTCTTTGGTACCAGACTCCGTTTGGTGAGGACAGTGGTGGGTTGTAGATGCAAGCTTTGGCCTACTTCAATGTGTCATTCGCTTGTATCTCAAAAGTGGTAAGAAAAGGAGGAAGGTGGCGGGGACCAAGTGTAGCTCAGTGCCCCAAACTCCCCACCCTCTAGACGTGTGCGTTGTCTTCGTGGCTCTTATGCTGGAGTGCGGCGTTGAGGCATTAGTGGGAGTATCAGTCCTAAATCTTCGTGTTGGCCTGGTGGTGTCTTGTAGTTTGTCCCCTTGTTTCTCTGGGGGTGTTTGCTCCCCTTTGTATGATTATGGTTGTGTCCGTTGTTGAGATGGTGGTTGCTGAGTGGTGATGTTGTCAGCATGTATTTGCCTTTCCCTGTTAGTACAACCTTCTTTTGAGTGTTGTGGGACTTTGCAGAGATCACCCATTAATCAGGAGAAGATAAGAATTCAATGAAGTTGTAAATAGACGTGTTGCTGATGCTGGTCTGCGCCCACTTCCACTTTAAACTTGATCACTTAAAAAAATACACATTTTGGCAGCAGTGAGCGGGACTACAGCACGCTCACATTGTATGCAAATTGCAGTTTGATTTAACTGCAAACATCCAAATAAAACATTACATGTTAGAAGACTAGAGTGGAAAAGACCAGGATCAGCCCTGCTGGCCGGCTTCTGAAGTTCATAGATGAAACACATGCTGTGTCTGAAGACGGTTATAAAAATAGCATGTTGTATTTTTCTTTTTTTAAACTCTTCATTCACCAGAAAGAAAAACAAACCTTGCAAAATGTAAACGTTGTGGTAGGGAAGGCAGGAACAGCAGATACTAGCAAAGACAACACTCGACAGGTTTGTGTCTTCATACCTGAAGTATGTAAACGAAGGAGCGAGGTAATAACACGCCTGTCACTCGTGGAAACACAGTGAAGCTTCTGTCTGACAGTGTCGTCTGTCTGGCTGCTTTTGAAAGCAACACAAACTTGACCTCAGTGAAAGTGTCACAAACAGACTGAATCTTATTCCTTAAAAAAAAGGGACACTTATGATAGTAATCCTTTTCCTCAGCAGCACATTTGTAGTTTCTTGTGTTCTTGCAACCTACATTTTAATCAACTGGATGCAGAACTTGGTCTTGCTTCCTCTTCTAATTGTGTTGCTGCCTCCTTCTTCCTGCACTTAACATCTCAACCACATGTGCAATCTCAGTCTTAAACACAGAAGTGACTTCCAGAGGCGACAGCCAGTCAAGGAGACATCAAGTGTGAAACACAGGCTTGGACGAGAGGATAATTAAAGGCTGCACAGTCCAATGAAATAAACGTGCATGGGTTTTACATACAGTTACTGGTACCAGGTTACAAATACCAAAGAAAAGAGCCTTAATTATAAATCAAGATGACATAACTTTAAAATAAATCAATGATCCAGAATCAAACTGGGATAAATTTAGTCCCAATTCTCATCCTTGTGGATCTTGCAAGAGTTACATGAAAGCAAACACATTTTTAAAAGTAAACTTAAGATTTACTTTTTTAATCTAACTTTTAATTTGGAGTAATTTATTTTTAGCCCTGGACTGCATTAACATTTTAATCATTGCTTTAACATTTAAACATCTTATTTGATTATTTATTTATCCATTTATTTCTTGTATTCATCCGATTTCGTTAATGCCATCTTATTTTAACATTTCTTTCCCCTCTTACTCATTTTATTAATTTTACTGTATTGATTCTATCTCTAAGTATTTTATCTATAATCATGCCTTTTATAATTTTACCATTGCTGTTTTCTGTCTGTTATTTTGTGAAGCACTTTGCATGTTTAAATGTTTGAATAAAGTTGAGTGGAGTGGCTGCATTCACTCAAACGTCAGATTAATCTACATTAGAAATGCAAAATGATTGATTCAGTAAAGACCTAATCAGGTGGTCTGGAGAAGTCAAAAAGTGAGTATTGTGAGCACACTCTCATCAGTCTCCAGTTTCTCCGCAGCATGCAGGAGCACACCTTCAGGTCAAAGTTAACAAGTAAAACTCCATTCCACGACGACAAGAAGTCTAGCCTCCAGATATAGAGGATCTGTGTCCTGACAGTTTCCTTCAAGGTACAGTGACAATTTGTACACTTCAAAGATCACAGCTGATCCCGCAGACGTGCAACCTCCTCCATCTAAAACGTGTTCCCGCCTTTCCTACCACACAGCAGGGTTCTTTCATTTTAGTCTTGGCTACTTTATGTGTTCAGTGGAGTGTTAGGGTAAGACACAGAGCAACACTTCAATCATAATGCCTCACATTCCCTTTCTAAATTAGAGAAAGTGAAATGTGTGCATGGCATTGTAACAGAAAGGTGTTGCCCTCTTCTTCCCAGCAGCCAGCTTGCTGAAACTTCACATAGTGGCAGAAAGGGAATAACAGCTTCAGGCTTCACAGCTACAAAGCGTGTGTGTGTGTGGGGCTAAGCTTCTGCTTTGGGATGTGTTTGTGTTTTTACCTGGGCCTCCAAGATTGGGGTTTGTGTAGTCCCAGGTGTCTTGGTCGTTCTTGAACACATTCAGACGAGTTGGCTGAAAAAGTGTTCAAAGTTTGAAAGCATGAACATCAAACACCAGATGGTAACATTTCATGTGTGACTGTAGAGGGTTTGGATTAGATTGTGCAGGTGTTCAGGTTGTGGCGGTACCTTGGCATACTCGATTTTCAGCGTGCAGCAGCCGGAGTAGATGTCGGCTCCGTTGAGGGATGCTTTGGCTCGCTGAGCGCTTTGCACAGAGTCAAATGTGAGGACGGGGTTAAGGACGACAGCGGAGGAATAAGAGTGTTCAAGAACTTTTGTAAGAGTGCAAATCACCTCTTTATGACTTGACAGGCCACCTGCAGCCACTTCAAGCAATTAACTGTGACAAATCATGTAATACATCAATATGTTTCTTGCATTTTGTCAAACCGGCTCATCTTATCTGGTTTCAGGCGTTTCAAACTGACTCGACATACCAGACAATTTTTTATGATAAAGCTCCTTAAATCACGGCTCCTTACAGGAAGAGTCACACTGCATCAGAACAGCAGTACATACATGAACAGCTTCAAGCATGTGAAGTTAATTCATTCTAAATGCAGCTGCACAAGTTTTACAAAGACCAAAAGGAGAGCACGCTTTACACCTATTTTAAGATGCTTACACTGACTGCCTCTGTTTCTTTTCATATTGATATTTAAATTATTTTAGGACTTGTTAATGTGCTGCATGGACTCGCAACAGACTATCTCAGAGCAGGACAAGAGCTTTCAGCACGACGCTCTGAGGCTATGGAGGAGCCTTTTTTTAAGCCTTTGTAAACTAAAAAATAATCTATTAAGTCTGGCTTTGATGTAGGGTTTCACAATTTCATTACTTTAATGTTTTATATTGATTTTAATGTTGTTTAATTTCTTTTTCACTATTTGTATACTCAGTTTTTTTATAGTTTCAGTGCTTTTATTTATCGTCATCTTTTATTCTTACTCTTTTTACTTTATTTATAATATTGTTATTTTGATGCTTTAACTTATTTTATATTTTGATACATTTTGTTATTGTTGGTGTGCATTAGTCTCTTCTTCAAAATCTTTTTTTTTTAACCCTCTTGTTGTGTTGCGGGTCAAATTGACCCTTTTAAGAGTCTATTGTAGTCCATATATGACTTTCAAACCAGCTAAATGCAGCATAAAAATCTGTGCAGCATGTGACAGAAGAGGTGTTGTGTTAATTTATCAACTTCACTTCATAAAAAAAAAATTAAAACCTGTAAAATACAATAAACAAAAATCTATATCATGTAAAACTATTGTATTTATATTTAGGGCTTTCAAATGTACATTAAAAAAAGTTTGAACATTCATTTTAATGAAAAACTAGTGAGTTATCCTCATTGAACCATGATCTGTGAGAATTAAAGAACACCAATGGACTAAATATTGATTTAAATGATCAGTAATGGAGATAAAAATTAGAACCCCAAAAAAATCCCAATACACATTTTTTAAAACCTGACACTTGTGGATAATTAAAGTTGCCCCGGGTCAAACTGACCCAGGAACATTATTGCTGTTCCAGAGAAACAAACATTACAGGAGGGTTAAATATGTTGCATGTTTTCCCCATTCTTTTACTTCTGCGTCTTTCTTGTTTTCAATCACTGTATAGCACTTAAATTGCATTTGATTTGTTTGAAAGTTTCTCTATAAATAAAGTTTGATTAATTGATTGATTGGAGCAGCTCTTGTTGAAAAGGATATTCAACCATGGCCTGGACGCCGTTCTTCCTGAAGATGACGATTCTCTGGACAGGCCCGCAGTTGTTGCAGATTGTGTAGAGAACATCCTGATGAAGTGTACAAAGTCAAACACAAATTTAGAGAGGACAAAGAATCCTTCATGACAACAAAAGCCAAATACAACTAGTGACCCCAGCTCCCTTAAATATTCTGCACTGAGATTGCATCAGTTCAGGTGAGAAGGACAACGAAATCAAGAACATCTAATCTCAAACCACATCATGGATTATGATATGTACACATAACTGAAGCAAACAAAAGCAGAAGTATAGGGGCGACTTGGTATGTGAGTTTGCTGTAAATATTATCAGCACAAGAACATTTTTCTGTTAAACTTTGGGGAAACAACTGAAACTGTTTTGTTGTGAAATTTAGGACTTAACAAAACAACTATTGAATGGATGACCCTGGAGTCTGAGAGCGTCAGTCTTCAACATTTAAGCAACAGCAGATAACGAGAAATGGACTGCTTGCAGCTGATGAACTACTAAGTTAGAGAAAAGCTACTGCAGAAACGAGGGGACGCAGTTCTTCATTTAATTAAAGGCAGACGACTTCATTCCTGCTTCGCACGTAGAGCACTTGTCAACCAACGTTTAAGTATCACAATATTGCATGGAAGATGTAGGGTGCTTTCTAACTTCAACCTCAACAGAACAAAATGTCTTTAACTTATGACATCTGAGCACTCAGACACCTTCAGGGGAAATTCACACATAGTCACTCCATGTGAATTAATCTGTCATTTTAAAATGCGACCGTACCCCCCAGCTCTAAAAACAGCAGCTCAGAGGTGTGAATTTACCGTAGTGATGGGGTAGATAGGGTTCATGATGGTGAACAGAAGAACGTTGTTCACGCTCCTTGAGTCGTCAGAGTCCCCCGGCCTGGAGATCTTCTGGCTGGTTGAGTAGTTGATAAAAGCAGGGTGGCCTGCGATGTAAACCTGGTTGTCTGCAGCGTAAGTGACAGCTGTGGATGACCCGTTCATGTCCTCATATTCCACCAGGGCCTGACGCTTCTTGGGCATCACCACCACATAACTACAAATGGAGCATTTAAAGGGGTTAGATGTCGGTATAGCTTATAGTTTTAAGCTAAAGGCTTTTACACATGGTTTAAATGTTTCTACCTGATCGCTCCAAATTCCTGCAGGGCCTCCACAAGATCAGCCTCAGTAACACCATCTACAAGTCCTCGGACGTGCACCACCACAGATGGGAGAGTCTTGTGTGGATCTTCGTATCCCTGTGCAAGAGAAACAATCACTTTTACTCATACAGCCAAACATCAAAATTACAATCTGTTGGGTTGGTGTTCCCGTTGCGGTCTCCTGCATGACTGTTTTTGATGGCTGACACATTCTTACATCAGGGTCTCTATATACTTTTAAGACCATTCACAACCTCACC
This sequence comes from Notolabrus celidotus, assembly GCF_009762535.1. NCBI lineage: Eukaryota > Metazoa > Chordata > Actinopteri > Labriformes > Labridae > Notolabrus > Notolabrus celidotus. Next base: position 32,711,797 of record NC_048285.1, on the reverse strand, counting down.
CCCCGTATCTGTCTGATCTCCTCCACGTTGTCACCCCCTCTCGCTCCCTCAGGTCTTCCTCCTCCCTCCACCTCTCTTTACCCTCTGCCCATCTCAGCACCATGAGGAGCAGGGCTTTCAGTTGCTCTGCAACCCAAACTCTGGAATTCACTCCCACCAGACATCCATAACACTGATTCACTTCCCGTATTCAAATCAAAACTCAAAACCAATCTGTTCAAATCCACATGCTCTGTTTAACTTCACTGCCTCATTTTAACTTGGTGTTACTTTGCTTTAAATAAAATGTATTATTATTATTCCATCTGATGTCTAACCAGGAACAACAGATGGAAAATCAATGTTAAATATTTTATTTGCTGCTCACTGACTACTTTGATCCCATCATAAAGATAAAGATGAGAATGTCAGATATAGATAAGGCAACATTTTGTCATCTCTGTGTGAAACAATTAAAAATTGCAGAGCTAAATATCACTCTTAATAGCTTTTCATGTACATTGTTTCATCAAAGTGATGCCAAATCAAGTGCAATGAATGCTTATATAAATCTTGCACTTTAAAGGGTCGATATCTTGATTATTTTGCAATATATTGATTATATCAGTTTCATTTCATCATGATATTACCCTGGGCCATGTATTGTTAATCATACCGTTAACACTTAGGGTTCCCACCTCATTTAAAACACATTATACACATTAACCAGTGTAAAAAACAAAGTTAGGGGTCAGTTCTGTTGGGTTTTCTGGCATATTTGCCTTTAAGACAAGATGCTACTTAGCTTTATGTGGTGCAGTTGGGGGAAGGGAAGCCGTAGCCTAGCTTAAATACACAAGCTAAGTTGTGTACTACCTAAAGTGTTGCATTGTCACATAATTAAAAGAGATACTGAGTCACAGAAACATCTGAACCCCGTGAAACTAGAAGCTGAATGGACGAGGTCAATCAAAAAAGTGCTAATAGCTAAGGCTAGCAAGCTGCTAATGTTACCGGTGTTCTGTGAAATCATGCTTCCTACGGAAGCGTGCGTGTAAGCGGCAGTGCGCCTGCGTGGAACTGTAACGTTCGTACGTTAGTCACGATTTAGCAGCACGTTCTGGAAGACAAACGCCTCTCTTTACAACTTAATGATGATTTTATCATGAGTGTAAGAAACATTATTTATTCTTTAACACTGCAGATGGAAACAGAAGAACAATAATGTAAAATAATTATGTTTGACTGGGAAATTAGTCAATTATGCTAACGTTGTTAGCAGGTTCTAATACACAGTTTCAATGATGAATATCAAAACATACTTGAAGGTCAATAATATCAGTTAGTACACAAAAAACACCCAATATGTGATATGATAGCCTCTACTGTAGATTCGTGCTAATGTAGCATTTTTCGACAAGGCAGCAGATCTCTCCATAACACCGGTACTAGAACAAAGCCCGGCTCCGGTGAGGCCCGGTCCTCGAAACCGCCCTCAAATCAGCCCATTCAAACTCAGAGCTCCGACATATGAAGGAGTAACATTTATAAAAGTGTCCTGGTGATATCTACACCTATAATACACAACGTTATTATCTACAGCTGCTATAAAACAAGGTTACGCAGAGTAGCCTAGCTCATATGTAGCTAATGACTTCTGTGACGCGTCGAACCCGTTTCTACCTGCGCGGCTCTGAATCAAAGAAAGTCCACGGAGGAAAATGCACGAGTCTTAATATGCAAGTTCCAGTCCCGGGTCCCGTGGACTCGACTCACCGTGGCCATCCCGTCGGTTTTCTGTCGTTTCGTTGCCCTGCCGTCTTCGCTGTAGTAACGGTTCGCTGTAGTCGCCATGTTGTCCCGGTTAAAAAGGAGGTTGGGAGTGACGCTGAATGGAAATGGACGGAATACTCATGAAAAACGAGGCTCTGGTATCCACGCCCACAGCAGCGGCAACGCGAGTCGTGATTGGTTGGTTCAGCTGTCAATCACTTTGTGAGGTACGCGGCGACCAATCAGAGAGCAGGAGGGGTTCAGAGGCTTTGACTGAGCAGTTAATGCAAAGTAGTGCTAAATTGCGGTAAATTAAATTGATTGGTTTTATTTTCTGATTAAAGGCTTGTTTTAAAAATTCAACAATACAAAATAATATTCTGAAAACTCCTTCATTTTTGGACTTGATGTGTGCAGTTTTTTTTCAAACAAGGTTAATAAAATAAATGTCAGAAAATGTAACCCGCTATAATTCCAGTTTGATTTTTTTCTTTGCATTGTATATTGAGCGGCTGATTAAATGGCTCCAGTACAAAATAACTCAACAAATCAAATGAAAAGAAGTACAATAATTTAAAATAATCATGAAGGCGCAATGTTTGATTGGGAAAATTTGTCAATTATGCTAACACACATTGGGTTTAATAATAATAATAATAATAATTCATTTAATTTATATAGCACTTTTCTTAATAGTCAAAGTCGCTTTACATAAGATGAAAACTAAAAATAAAATAAAATAAAAAAATACTTCTATAGTGCTCAATAACATCTGCTCATAAACAAAAAACACAAAATAACAGCCTCTACTGTAGATTTGTGCTAATGTAGCATTTTTCAACAATATGTGCAAGTTTTTTTTTTCAAACAAGGTTAATAAAATAAATGTCAGAACATTTCATTAACTATATTTTCAGTGACTTCTTTCTTTGCATTGTATATTGAGCGGCTGATTAAGTGGCTCCATTACAAAATATCATAATTAAAAAAAAAAGAAGAGGTACAATAATTTAAAATAATTATGTTGGAGGAAATTAGTCAATAATGCTAACTCTTTTTGCAGGATCTTCCATAGAGCTTTAGTGTAGAAGTTCACAAATTGGGTTTAAACTTGCAAAATAATAGCCTCTACTGTAGATTTGTGCTAGTGTAGCATTTTTCGACAATGTGCGCAAGGTTTTTTTCCAACAAGGTTAATAAAATAAATGTCAGAAAATTTAACCTGCTTTATTTTTAGTGACTTTTTTTCTTTGCATTGTATATTGAGCGGCTGATTAAGTGGCTCCAGAGCAAGATCAAATAAATAAAAGCCTTCTTTCACAGTAATATTACAAGAATTATTAATACAGAACTCTGAACAGTTGAAGTAAGATAAAACAAACTAGTTTGCAGCCAATAATCCAAATAGACAAGCCCACAGAGGTATGATGAAGAGGTTTAATTCAAAAATAAAACTGCCACTGTCTTCAGATGAGCCGGGACACAACAAACTGTTAAAGCAGCCCTTACAGAAATCAAACTGAAGCACTGTTTACATTTTAAAATCAGAATTCACAGAATCAAATTGGGACTACCATGCAGGGCGAATCCATTCAGCGTAAAGGGAAGCTGATCAGGACCGTAAAAAGGGCAGAGAACAAACAGCAGGAATGTGACACCATATTTAAAGGCATGCAGGCCAGCCGCCATTTCCTGGAGCCGTTATATGATGACGAAATCATGACTTCAAATAGGGAGGCAAAAAATAAAATAAAAAAATCTTTTGCAAAAGAGGAGAAAGAGTTCAGAAATCTTCAGCCTCAGGAACCCTGCATGAACCAGGCAGTTTTTTCCAAATGAACTACCTGCTAAAAGTTGTCTGCAACATTCAGAATTACCTCAACATGGATGCAAGATCAAAGATAATCTTAACAGCAACATTTAAAACAATCAAATGGAAACTTATTTTACTTGTCGTACTGACTTAATCCTCAACAGTTTGAGACCACAGTCCATGGGAGGTTTTGTTTCTTCAGAAAAACGTGCTCAACTTAAGCTGGGTCGAGACAGACAAGTACAAAAAAAGCTGCTGTTAGGCTGTAAAAGCAGACATGGAGCAGGGGTGAGGGTCTATAAAGAGGAGGGACATTAGATGGGACTTTTGAGTCTTCACTCAGTCTTCAGCTGGCGTTGCGCCTCGGTTTGGGGTTGCCGAACGGGAACGACTGAAACAGAAATAAAGAAGAGTTAGCTCGCTGAAGGGGAGGGTGGAAGAATGATCAGAACAGACATCCACAATACTCAATAGGTGATCTTAAATACGTCTGACTTCTTTTAACTTTAACACCCACTACATCTTTAAATCTGAGAAATAACTGTCCTGGGTAAAAACACCAAAAACACCATTTCAAATAAATGTTCAATTCAAGACAGTTTCCTCCTGTGCAACAGATAGTGTGCATGGTTTCATGTCAGAGATTTTAACTTCATCTTTAATAATTACAAATACAAAAGGTGGACAGAAACTCAACCAGGTGGAAACTGTTCTGTACCGAGACCCAGGAGGGGCCGGCTCATTTCAAAACTCTAAATATTCTTTATTGTAACATGAGCATTGATATAAATATAAGTATGTAATGGTAAAGATGCTTGAAATGGTAATGATGTTGTAACATGTATTGCACAAGAATAAAATCTGATCTGACAAAGCCTCCTCTCCTCTCATTCATGCGCTCACCTCTCATCCACTCTCTCAGGCAGACACACTCGCTCTCTCAGCATGCTTCTTTAAAGGCTCAACCTTAGCTTTAGACCCGTTTCCCAGACTATATCAAACCTGCACATAATTCTGTCACCATGAACATAAGCTTGTCAGGGGGTTTGATTTTTTGTTACCTTTGCAGACAGTGGCAGAAACAACAAGTACAGAGAAGCGAAGGATGAAAGGACTGAAGGACGGATGACTACAACTTGGAGAGACACTGCGCTGGTGGCCTCTTGAAGACTGATCTCTCGTCAGCTCTTTCTCTCACTTTCAGAGAAGCTAAGTCAGAGGCCGAAGAACTCTGGTAGGTAGAAACGGGTCTGGTAGGTAGGTTTTGGGTTTAAAAAGGTAGTGGTCGAACTCTGATCTGTGTGGTCAGCCCTCTGGTAGATCTGAAGGCTGTCTGGGTGATTCTAGTAGAACAACTCTATGTGTGCGCGGGCTGATCTCATCTGAGCGTGTGCGTCGGTTGAACAGACGGTCACCCTTTCACTGTGGGGAGGGTTCTGTCTGCAGGTCGACCTCTTTCTCGCTGTCTAACACCAGATGCAGGCGAAGGCTGATCTCAGGTCAGCGCTATGTCACCCTCCCGCAGGACGTACACACCGCCAGCTGGCAGACCCTGGGCCTGGGATCAGCTGTGGTGTCAGTGCAGTGCTCAGCTCCCACCACACGCTTTAAAGAAAATATGAAAAATAAACAAAACTGTGCTGCAAAAATGCTTTAAGTCACACCAAAGGTGTCGCTATGACTGATTTATTATTCATCTGGAGAATTGTCATGAGCTAGCCAAATTCAGAAATTAAGAAAAATAAAAAACATTAACAATTCTACACCTGACTTTAACTTAACAAATATCATTCAATCAAATGTTTCTCTTTAGGCATGAATTAATTTATTAAAAGCAGGGTTACATAGGGTGGTGCTGATACAGAGGACACAAATCCTCAGAGGTTAAAGCTGCTCTGAAGTCTGAACAGACTATGAGCTGAGTGGAGACGGTCTTTCATGCGCTCTCTTTTCAAGATAAAGTGTGCGGCTGATGAAGAGCGGCGCTGGTATCAAACCGTGCCGACAGCGCTGAGCTTCTTTAAGTTGAAAGAGAGAGCGCAGAAAGAGGTCTGAACTCTCCTCTACTCATACTTTCTTACACCAGACATGGGGAATCACTTTCTACCCCTCCCACTCCACTAGAGGACGTCAGCAGAGGCAGGCGGCATGGCAGCAGATGAAGATCTCTCTGTGTCGATCAGGTGGAAGAGTCTCTGTTGTCCATCTCAGCGTCGTGTGGGTCATATGGTGGCAGGATGGCGCTCTCAGGTGGATGGAGGGTCTATTTAAGTCTCCCTGTCTAGAATGAAGTATCTAACTCTGGCTAGCATTAAAAAAGTATATATCTGACCCTCTCTAGGATGGTAGGATAACTGTGTTTTAAACTGTGGATTCTAAAATCTCTATAAACTTTGTCCTGCTGAGCTCTGAGCTGTCACATATTCCTAAAATGCCTTGGCCATAAAACACTGACAACTTCCACAACTAAGCACAAAAAAATATTAGACAGCCTTCACCTTTTCTTTAACAGAATAAGAGACATCAAAAGTTAAGTTACCTGTTCCTCTTGTGGTTGGCTGATGGGGACCTTGAGCGTGAGAAAGAGCGTCCTCTGGGTGCAGAGCGCCCCCTGGGTGCAGAGCGCCCTCTTGGTGCAGAGCCAGAACGAGACCTCGATCTGGAGCGACTTCAAAGAGAGAAAACACATTAAGATGCTGCGCTACAATCGTGAAGGAGCTGAAATTCTGCATCTGCTGGGCTGACAACAAACATCTTTGCAAAGCGAAGCAGAGAAGGATATTATGGGAACATGCAGATTGAAGTGGCTCAAAGGACCCGCACACCTCGTACATCTTAACATGAATACCATCCTGCCTGTTGAGCCCGGCGAGTCAAGAAGCTCTCAGTCTGTTTTTCCTCTAGTGTGTTTACAGGAAGCGTACTTCTAGCTGTAGCCACTCGTCACCATCAAAAAATGTGATTTACAGAGAAGAGCTTTAAAACTGGCAGACAACATTTATTACTTGTAAAAATTGTACATCGTCTGTATCACTCTACACTCATGTCATATCCACCGTGTGTGTCTGACACAAGCAGTCATTATCATTTTACAACATACCTTCTCGCTGGAGTCCTGGATTTAGAACGTGCTTGGGAGCCAGACCTGATGTGACAGGAAAGAGGTTGAGTTTAATTACAGCTATTAAAGGACTGCTGTAGACACTGATGGGTGTAAATGAGGCAGAAAATAATGCACACCCTCAACAAGGTGACAAACAACACGAGCTGTTCTCTGCAGAACTGGATTAACACGACCACAGCTATATCTCTTACATACACTACCAGTCAAAAGTTTACACCTTCTCATTCAAGGGTTTGTATTTATTGTAATTATTGTAAACACTGTAGATTAATACCAAAGACATCAACACTATGAAAGAACATATATGGAATTATTTAATTTTTAAAAAAGTGTTAAACAAAGCAGAATATGTTTAATATTTTACATTCTGTAAAGTAGCCCCCTTTTTCCTTCATGACAGCTTTGCACACTCTTGGTATTCTCTCAGTCTGCTTCGTGAAGTGGATCAGATCCTGCTACTTTTCTGTCTGCGCTAGAATACGGTGATGTTTTATATATGCACGCCTCTGCTCAAAGCTTGCACATACTTGATACTGTATATCATGGAGCTTTGAGGTTTATCACCAATTTTAAAACGATGACTCATCACTGTGTGCTGTACTAGAGAGTAGGATGGTCCTCCCTGTCATCACGCAGGAAAAAACATTAGCATCTTCTTATTTATAAATGCATCCTAGGACTACTTCCTTCTTACCTCCTCGGATATATTGCACAAAAGAACTCAGGAAGTCATAATCTTCAATCTCAGGATCTTTTATTACGATCTGTTCCGAGGATCAGGACTGAACCTGGGAAAGGGCCTTCAGGTTTTCTGCTGCCTTGACCTTGAATGCTTTACAAAATGATCTAAAACTGTCTGACATGATATCTTTGAGTGCTTTTAAGCTGTCCTTAAACGACCTGGAGGCTGAAGCATCTGTCTGTAGATGTTTAAATGTGACTCAGGCTGTTTTTCTGGAGGTAACTGTTGTGTAGCTGTTGTGTGCGTCTGCTATTTGTATTTATGTCTATTGTAAAATTGTAACTCTTTAACTGTGCTGCTGCCTAACTTGACCAGGACTCTCTTGGAAAAGAGTGTAAAGAGTGAAATGAGCATTTCCTGGTTAAATAAAGGTTATGATTAGGGATGACCACAATTAATCGATTAATTGAAATTACTCGAAACACGCAATTTTTGGTCACGTGGAACAAACATCACGTGGTCTCATATTACACTCATCTGTCAGGGAGGTGTTTTAAGTTTAAAGCATGTTTCGATGTGAATCAGCTGTTAAAGGTGTTGCGCACAGCGGATATGCTCAGCTGGGGGCTGCGGCTGTGCATCAGGTCTGCACGTGCGCTTTTTAAAAGAGGATCAATACAAAACTGCTGCCAACAACGACACGGACACGAAGGTTCACAACTTTAAACAGGATATTTCCCACCTTTGGATACGAGGGCAACAGACAGGTGGGAAATTCAGGTACGCTATGTTTGCAGACCAGCAACATCAGAGCGGTCTGAGCTTTTCTACAGCTGGACTGATAGTGACCCGGTTGCGCTCCCGGCTGACTCCTGATTGAATACACATGTTTATTTTTCTCAATAAGAACGAGTAGACAGAAAACTGGACACTCAGTCTGAAGTACTGTTCTGTTTGTAGTCTCAGACTTCACTTTATAAGATTATGTCCGCTGAGAATATTTTAAATGAGCCTGATCGTTGATATTCTGCGTGTCAAACATGTACCCGTATTCAATACCGTCAGTGATATGCATTTTGTTGCTGTAGAAAATACAATTTAAGGGGAAAACAACGTATTTGTCATTGGTTTTCACGTAAGAATAATAATGTTTTTTTTAATTAATGAATCGATAATTGATCGTTAACATTTCCAAAAATCGATCGCAATAAATACTTAAAATGTACATCCCTAGTTCTAATAATGAAGTGGTCTCCTGGAATGGTTTCTAATGAACATGAGCCTTGTCAAGAGTTCATTTGTAGAATGACTCGCCTTCTTAATGTGTTTGAGACCATCAGTTGTGTTGTTCAGAGGTAGGGTTAGTACACAATGGATAGTCCTATTTGACGACTGTTGTAATCCAGATTATTTCATAGTTTTGATGTCTTCAGTATTAATCAACAGTGTTGAAAATAATTAAAATAAATAAAAACCATTGAATGAGAAGGTGTGTCCAAACTTTGACTGGTAGTGTACATCACCTTTACAAGAAGCACAAGATTACAATTAAACAAGCTGCATTCTTACCGGCTCCTGCGCCTGGAGTAGGACGGGGATCGACGGCGGCTCCTTTAAAAGAACGAAAACAATCAGAAAAACATGAGAACAAGACCGGACAGTGGCATGGATCATGTGAACAACTACTAAAAAGCTTCAATCTGGTTTGATAAAAGTCTGCAAACAACACCAACACAAGCTGGAGGGACAGATCATGAATTAAGTTCCTCTGCATTTTAAAATGACTTTTATCACCTACATTGTTGAGCCATAAACCACAGGGTCCCTCTTTTAGTCTGTGAGGAATCTTTACATTGAAATGTCATCCAGAACAAGAAAATCCTGTTACTTTGTCAGGAGATCTATCTGAGTTTTGATGATAACATACCGGCTGTAGCTGCGGCTGCGTGAGCGAGAGCGAGAGTGATAGCGGCGTCCACGGGACCTGGATCTGGAGCGAGATCTTGAACGAGAGCGAGATCTGGAACAGAGAAGAAAAGACCCCCTTATGTCTCTTTTCTTTTTGCATGATGGCGTCTGAATAAGACTTAAGATCAGCTTCCTGATTGTGCACTGAAACTGGAAGAGATGTGACTTCATGTTAATCTAAGTGATCTAACCTGCTGCCCCGGCGGCCTCCTCCTCCTCCTCCTCTCTTGCTGAAGCGGTAGCAGTCATAGGCGTAGTGGCCCCGATCTCCACACTGGTAACACCGGTCTTGGGGATCAAACTGGCGTCGGCTTGGGCGTCCACGGCCCTTTCTGGAGAGGCCTGTTGACATCTCCACACGAACACGGGAACCACAAAGGAGTCTGGGAGGGAAGAGACATTTTTAGAATCACGATGGCTACAAGAACAAAAGAAAAGTCATTGTTTCCCTTTATGTTTTTGTTTCTGTTGTCATATCTGTCAGAGCAACACACTCAGCCTTTAACCACTAAACATGCTGCAGATGTTGAGTTCTTGACAGCACAGGGGCCGATCTCCTCTAACTGAAGATCTGAATCCTACACACACACCAAACTCTTCATGACAAGTCCCGTTGTTACTTACTTCCCATCCATTCCCTTCACAGCATCTTCTGCATCTCTGGGATCCTCAAACTCCACAAAAGCGAAGCCAGGCGGGTTCCTCGCCACCCAGACGCTTCTCAGCGGGCCATAATAACTGAACGCTCTCTCCAGCTCCCCCTTAGCTGCACCGTTGCCTAAGTCCCCAACGTAGACTTTACAGTCTGTGGCTCGGGATGAGCCCCGGGATGATGAATAGTGGGACGACATCTGTCCGTGCCTGTTGGGAAAATAGGGGACACACATGTCGTCCATTAATGTAATGCATATCAAGTTTCTGTTTGACATACAGACCGCTTGGGTCGCTAGGGAGAGGTCTGCTTCCTGTCCCAAACACGGAGAAGCAGTGTTCAGTTTTCACGCTCTGAATATCTGGAAGTAACTCCCAGAAAATGCCCGGTCTGCTGAAACCCTTAGTCCTTTTAAATCCTGATTAAACCTGTTTATCAAATTATTTTAACTTTAAAGATTTAATTCAAGCCTTCCCTTTGTGCTTAATTGACTTCTTTTAATGACTTTGAAATGTATTCTTTAATCATTTCTAAAAGCTATCTATCAATGTGTTGATTTTTTAATATTTTATGTGAAGCACTGAGAATTGCCTTGCTGCCAAAATTAGCTGCATAAATAAACTTGCCTAATAAAAATATTAAGTGGTGAATTAATTTTCAAGCAGACATAATAATTAGACATGAGGAACTTTGGGCCAATTGTTTTTATTATTTGCATGCATGATTTATTTAATATTCAAGATCATAATGTGCAGATTATTCACATGTAGAAATAATAATATGTTGCATGTGGAGCTATTGTAGCAAAAGTATTTGTAAATGTGTACAAAGATTCACAAGTGTGTGAACTAATCAAATGCAACTTATACATTAAATACAGTTGTGCTCATAAGTTTACATACCCTGGCAGAATGTATGATTTCTTGGGTAGTTTCTGTCTTTATGATATAAAAAGAGTAAACACAGTTGTTTGTTCATTCATATTCTCTGAAAAATGGCCCAAAAAAACTCACAAATTCTGCCAGGGTTTGTAAACTTATGTGCACAACTGTATCTGTGTACAGGTGTGTGGATTCATTTACACATTTGTGAATATGTTTACATATTAGTAGATGTGTGTATGCATTTGTGGATCATAAGACACATTTATAAATACTTCTGCAACAATAAAAGCTCCATAGTTGCTAGGGATGCACCGATCCGATCCTGGTATCGGATATCGGTGACAAGGGGCAGATGTATTCATCTCAGTTCTGGGCTTATCTGTGTTTACAACAGCCATGTGCGTCTCCTACGTCATCAGCGTCTTTATAAAATGTGCTGCTGATTAATATTGCCACAATATCAGACTAGGAGAAGGGAAACAGTAAGGGCAAAGCTGGGTAGAGTAATAATGTATTCAAGGATTTTAATCTCAGCCACAGGTACACTGTACTTCTATGGGGAACACTATGGAAACACTACATTGACATGTTTCTATTTTCTCATTTGAAGCAGTTTTTTAATACAGAATATTTAATTCCTCTTATCCACTGCTGAGGTTTACAGTTGAATTCTAATATCTGTTGGTTGTGAAGATTAACTCTGGTACACATTTATAATATCTTGAATAATGATACTGTCAGTTTAAAAATGTTCATTTATTTTGGTTTACAAAGTCAGAAAAGCCTGAAGTTGCCAAAACATGATTCTATCCTCACATTAAGGAATGGAGATTGTTAAATTAATTCCAGGATCGGATCTGCTGGTATCGGTATCGGCAGATACCAAAGCCCAGGTATCGATATCGGTATCAGGACCTATAAAGTAGGGTCGGTGCATCCCTAATAGTTGCACACCCACATTCAGGATGCTATGAGATTCTGATTACCTAAAAAAAATCTATTAATATGGAAAATTCTTGCAAAAATTTTGGACTTGTTAGACTCATTAAACTCTGAAATTGGTGAAAGTTCTGGTGTAAATAAAAGCTGGAAAACATTTAATGTCTTATCCATTGACCTACTGTGGATCTGTATCCTGTTAGATCAATGGGGGCATGGCTGGCGGGCTATCTTTATCAGTATCAATAATTCCCCTGAAGATAAATTAAACCCACACCCTCAACTTATCCATGGTGTGATATTTGTGTGTAACTTTAAAGGTTATAGTTAAGAAGCCATATTGAGGACCGACTATAAACAGGTCCCTGAACGCAGCACACCGTTACCTTCAGGTTATCATTCATTCAGCTCCACTATTTACAAACACTACCTCACCATGAAGCTATTCAATGAATGAATGCTGCTGTGTATTTAATAATTAAATAAAAGTATTAAATAAATGTTTGATTTTATGAGTTTTAGTGGTTATAAACAGGTCATTCAGGGAGGCCTCTCTCTGCGCCTGCTCATAAACAATGGCGGTAGGTAGCACGCGCTAGCTCGCCTTACCTTCGATGATTTCAGCTCCGAGCAGGGCGGGAAACTAACCGTCCCCTTCAGTCTCCTGGATTAACCTCTAATTTACAGCAGAGTACTCCTTCAGATTAAAGTCCCGATCAGACTCTTTCATGGACCTGGACCAGTCTTCCACATGACTTTAGGGGAGGTTGACCGGGTCGAACACCAGCGACGATTTCCGACCTCACGAGCGATGCGAGCAGCGATCCGCTTTACATCCGCTCCTGCGCAGTGCGACGCTGCTTCTTCTCCTCTTCTTCGTTTTGTGTATGCAGGGCGGTCACGAGCATTTACGGGGCATTACCGCCACCTAGGGTTGGTTTAGGGAACTACACCTTCACTTTTTAATTTTTTGAAATATGAAACCAGGTTTCCTCAGTGGTTGATACAGTTTTAATGTTCCAAGGACCCGACTGAGAACCACAGGGGACAGGGCGTTTTCAGTCAGGGCTCCTACTCTCTGAAACAGCCTGCCAGATTAGATCAGACTTGCAGAGTTGGTCCCGAGTTTTCTGTCATTACTCAAGACACACTTTTAGTGTTTAATATTTTTATTGAGATTTGAATAACATACAACAATATACATCAACAAAAAGAGGGAAATAAAATCCCCCAGCCCCCCCCAGAACCAAACACCCCTTATCCCACTGTCACAAAAAGAAAAATGTCTGTAAAACACAGACATGTACAGTATATACAGACCATCAGTGTAGGAGTCCACCAGAACATGAATATAAGGATTCATTCTTGTACCCTTGTTGACGGTTTGTTAAAGAAATTTAAAAAAGGCTTCCAAACCTGATGAAACTTTCTTTCAGAGCCCTTCATTACATATCTAATTTTCTCAAGTTTCAGATGAAAAAGCACATCGTTATCTCAAGACACACTTTTACAGGAACGCTTTTATTGTGTGATTTTATTTAATTTTAGCTCTAGAGAGGGGTGGGATTTAATAAGTATTACTTCTTCCCACTCCTTTTCGGACATGTTACAAAATTCATATATATATTTTTGCATTGTTTGTAACGTTTGCGGGGGATGTGTTTATTTGTAATTTTTTTTGTTGACATGTTTGAAATAAACTCTTAGAAAGAAAGAAAGCTCTGATTTTAAGGGTCTGATTTATAAGTTTGTAGGGTTTTTAAGCTTTTATTTCATCTGTTTTTAATCACTTCATTTTTCTTTGCACTTCTTGTTTTTATTGCCCACTGTAAAGCACTTTGTTACTTGTATTGAAAAGTGCTATATAAATAAAGTACTATTATTATTATTATTATTATTATTATTATTATTATTATTATTATTAATAATAATAATAAGATTCAGCACTTCATCTCCAACTGTTTGTTGCTGTAGTCTGCATTCACACAGACCTGATGCGTGTTCCCTTATTAAGTTCATTGTTCTCTTTAACCCTGTGTGTCTAAATCTTTGTTTATTATGTATGTTTTGTTCTTTTCTGTTTCTATTTTTTAAAATAAACATGGCCCCCTCAGATAACTATGTAGGCACACACGGAAGAGAATATAGGCATGGGAACTTTTTATGTACAAATGTGTGGGTGGGTATAGGCTGGGGTGCCTGCACACACGAGTGCCCCTAAACTTACACGTAACTTATTATTTACATTATTTATTTCTGTTTATGAACACATGACCTATATATTTTATTTTGCTTTGAATCTTGTTACTTGTCTATCAGGGTAATAATTTATTTTCATTGTTTTTGGTAAGCCCCAGGGAGGGGAAAAAAAGGGGGAGAGCTGCATTGGAGATGGACGAGGAAAAGAGGGGCAGGTATGGACACTGGCAGACTGTGAACTGATTTTAAAATTGTATGTCATGATGATTGAAAATGGTGTAAAACTGTTGTAGCCTGTCTGAATGCGGTGCTCTGAAAAAAAATATATATACATTAAAAAAATAAAATAAACATGGCATCCTATGTGACCTACATCCCACAACTGTTGCCTGACAGACATGCCATTGCTTTGGACAGCTTGTATCTTGCAGGGGTTGCATGATGTAGCCTATATGTGAATTTATAACATTTATTCATCCTCTCTGTATCCACTAATACAATTTTTTTTACTCAGTTCCACACACAACCTTAAAAAACCTTAGTGACAGAGACTTCCAGGTTGAAACTCTAAAGCTGTGCAATGAACGGACCATGCCTGATCCGCCCTCAGCTATCAGCCTGCTAAATGCTGAGAGGTAAACTGGAACTGATTTGTGGCTTGTGCTAAATTTGGAGTCTCAGATGTGTCTAACTTCTTAATGCATCTTTGACATTGTATTTATTGTACTCAATGTATTCATTGCTGATCTGTTGACATGTGAATGTGCTTTTCTATATGTTGCTGCGAATGTTTTGCATTTGTTTGTTTTTGTTCCCTACTTATTTAGATTGTTTCAATAAGGCAGGGTACACTGTGAACTGAATTGCCCCACAGGGAACAGGCAGTGATTATCTGTATAACCCTTAATGCAGTGTATTGCTCATTGCACTTTGATTAAGTTTATTGCTTATACTTCTGTAACCATCCAACCACTAATTTTTAAATGATCTGTAAATTTAAAATCAGTCATTGATGCAAAACGCAGGTCTCCTTAAAAACACAACTGTATTATAATGTTGTTTTTTATATATAAATGCTGATCATTCATTATTAAAAATGTTGTCAACTGTTTAAAAAGTGGATACAGATAATGGTCTGACTTGTATCCTATAATAACAATAATAGTTTCAGCAATTTGACTTTTGATGCGCAGAAATTATTTCAAAAAGTGGAGATAGACGTGTGTTTTGATCTCTTCAAGGTGAGTATGCACAAATAAATCCCTCACAGTGAGTCATGTTGTGTGGTGATCATGAGGTGTGTATGTTTTTATGTCTTTGATGGATAACTGGATTATTGAACAGCTAATAGTTAGCCTACAAAATGTTTTATATAACCATACTCTCACACCGTGTTGGGTTAGACTGCAGTCTGCTCATTAGGAGAAAAAAATGACACCGACACATTACGCCTTGAAAATAAATAAACTATATTCCAATAAGGTCAACATCACTTGTTTCAGACCTCCATGTTCGTTCAGTAACACATTACACCTCATGCCATGTTCTCAAAAACAAAACTTCTCTTTTTCTAAGATTTTTTTTCTGCATTTCATAAAAAAACTTAAATAACCATCTTCAGTTAATAATTTATTACAGTATTGAATAAATGTATTTGTCTATCACAAGATATTGTAGTAACTCAGTCATTATTTCCCTACAAAGGTTCAGGCAGAGAGATAACTTTTCATCATCACAGGAAAAAACTTCACAGAGAGACACATTGAAGAGCAAGACCTGGGAGGGAGCGAATGGGAGGAGAAGACGAGAAGAAGAAAGAGAAGAAGAAGAAGAAGAGGGGGGGAGACACTTACACAGACGTAGAAATATCGTACACGACAAACAAAAAGATGACCTGGGATGTTGCTTGTTGTGAACACACAACGAAGCGCGCTCTCTTTTCACAGCTTCTAAGGGGAACAACAAAACAAATAAGCAGTAGACACTGAATCTATGAATGCGGCCTTTGTGTGTGTGTTTGTGTGTTTATGTCCAGTATATAAAGCTGTGTGTGTGTGTGTGTGTGTGTGTTTGTATGGAGCTGTGTGGGTGTGTCTGTGTGTGTGCCACTTGCTCATTTCATCCCACAAGATTTCTCTGGTAGGTTGAATTTGAACTTAGGGGAATCAACCCCGATAAAATATGCCGATAGGCGTCCATCACAGTAGACCATGCTGCTAACACACGTACACAGGATTCATCATGCATCTGCAGAGGAACACAGAGGGGAGAACAGACACAGACGCACACAGGGGAAAGGTGGGTGAGACGGGGGAGGCTGGATGGGAAGGGGGGAGGGTTATCACATCTAGCTACAGAACAGCAAAGGCCAAAGCCAGACAGTTAGTACAGAAGTTCATGGAAACATGGAACATTGTCCGGACATTGTAGACAGTTCTGTTTGTGGGTGCTGAGCCACATCTGGGTCACATCTGCAGGGACGTCGCTGGGTAGAGCTCATCCAACCTGATCCGTTTTTACCCAGGCAAAGATTACACAAGAGTTCAGCTGACATGTAAGTGTGTGTGTGTGTGTACATGTGTAATCTTGGTCCCACTTAGTTGTTCAGAAAGTAGACTAAAGTTAGGCTACTGTTACAACCTCACACCTCTGACCTGCCTCACAGACACAGCTAATATCTAAAAAAAGTCCCTCTTCAGCTCATGACAACCCGAGACTGACAATTATACTGGCAATGTTCCACACTGTTTCTTCATGTAAACATGCTACTTACACTCAAAACCTCCTCCTTCAACAGAACTGATGAAGAAATGCATGTTGGCGGAGGGTTGCAACAAACACTGGAGCAGAAAAATATGTGTACTGAGCTCTCGTCGAAGCTGCTAACTAAATAAAATGTGTTAAACGGTTTTCTGTATTGCACATTGAAACCACACTCCTTGAAATCATTTCCAAACCGGTCGCCTCAAGGAACCTGCGGCACAGCTTATCTTTAGATAAATAATCTTCTTGTAAATAAATAAATATCTAAATAAATCCTCTTATGAGAAGAAATATACACAAGTAACACAGACACAAACAAGTATTCCAGTAAAATAGATGGGATTATGTCGTGGTACACTGTTGGAGCAGTTAAAAGGGGAGCGTCATCGCCGTGGAAAATATATCAAAATCTAATCCACTAAATTCAGGAAGGATGTCATCTAAACTACCCACTCTATATACTCATACTATTCTAAACGTCGTTTAGAAGTACAAAAGAATCTACCTTGGCTTCATCTGCAAGGAAAAGATAGAAAATTGGTTTTAGAAAGTTTACAAAGTATGGTAAGTTAAGGGTAAACGGATCAAATCTTTCTCGTTTAATGTCAGTAAGAACAAATTTCTCTTCTATAGCACTTATTGTTTGCAGGTGAGAAGTTTGTCATGCACCTGCAGCGCGAAGCACACACTAAATATGTTTCATGTGACTGATGCTGGGCAGTGAATATTCTGCAGCAGGATAAATTAACTCCTCATGTAGAGAAGGACGCCAGACTCTTAACTACTGCTACTTTATCATCATCCTGATGTTGCACACTGCTCCCTACTTAAGCTACAAGAAATCAGAGCACGTCTGCAAACAGTCCAGTGTGTTATTCGTCTAATCAGGGATCAGTAGCTTCTGGAAATTTGACTGTATGCTCCAATTCTACCATGCAATACTGAGCACGCACAAACGCCTTGAAGGGCAGCGATCTCTAATGAGCTCTTCACTGAAAGCAGCCGATGTTCTGTTTCTATAACTGAAGCACATGTTATTGATCTAACCCTACATACAGATAATCTGTGACGTCGTCAGCTGTCTGAAAAAGCCAAGCACTGCCTGCTGCTGACCTGCAGACTGTAAACATAGTCTAGAGAACGTGACACGATAGACCTTTGTTAGCTTTATGTACAAAGACTTGTCTGGTGCTTCTATTGTGCTCTGAGCACAGACAAGCAGAGAGCGTCTTCACACACGGGGCGATAAATGCGTTACGGTGTTTCAGCTGCGTCCAGTGTTACGTCAAAATATCAGACACTGCAGAGATGTTCTCGTGTGTGTGTGTGTGTGTGTGTGTGGTGTCCTCATTTCTAGCACACTAATAGCTTGTTGTTGAAAGAAGAAACAAAGTGCAGCCTGGACTGTTTGTCAGCTGAAAGCTTGAATACTCGAGTTCTCTTAAGGCATTGTATGGGTGCCGTCTTGAAGCGTGAGTATTTTGTTGACTCAAAGTTTTCTGACCGCTGTTTTCAAGGAACCAGCTGCTGAAAGTAAACTAACACTGTTAAGTCATGTTTGTCCATCCATGCATGTTTGTCCAATCATGCTGCCATCACTACAGAAAGGTAAAGGATTAGTCTGTCAGGAACATGCCACAGTAATGGATTAGTCTGTCACTACTCACAATGACACCGTGATGACTTGACTACACTTCTGTGTCTGTCTGCACTCACACTCAGTTTATGCCGGCTCAGGTTGCTCAGATGGAGCGACGACTTTAACGTGTGTGTGTGTGTGAGCAGACTCCTCTCCTCCGGGTGAGGAGCAGACACAGGGATGAATCATTTACAGGCGGATTTCCCTTTTAAATCGTTTATATGTGTGACTTGTTTTGAAGATGCTCCTTATCTGGCGTTACATGCAAACATTAATGAATGATGCCGTCAAGAGACACGTGTGACCGGGACACAGGATGCGGAGGGAGCTATGGCTCTTTAAAACATTGATCCACTTGCTTATCACTCATCAGTTTGGTCAACTACAACTTGAGTCTGTATTCTGTAGGCTGCGTAAATCATCACATGTGAACTGTCCTAACATGTATAAAATTTGGGGTATGCGTCGATCCGGTCTGTGCAGGACTTTTTAAACATTGCAGCTTTTTGACAGAAGAAGCTAAACTCGAGTGTTGTTGGATTTTCTAAACAGGAAAGTAGCCACACATTCTGGAGGATCATCCTCCTGTCTAACGTTTTCAATTATAGGATCCCTGTCCGTCGAATGAAACCACTACACTCTATGTACACAGATTTTTACTATTTACATCGCGTGTGGAGAACTCATTTATCTGTACAGTGTATTAGACTAGTATCACCACTTTATAAGAACCCCCTGTAGTAAACAAACCTCATGTTATTGTTTCTGTAAACATTTCACTCCTTGTTTCACACAGTGCTCCACCTCCTGAGTGAAGACAGGTGGAGCTGTAACAGTAAAGGAGAGGAGGGAGGAACAGACGAACGTGTTGTTCCTTCAATGGATGGATACATTTTGTCTGATGTGCACAGGCTTCCTCTCTCTCTCAGCGCTCTGACCCTGCGTGACAAGTCCTCCAATCCATCCTCGCCTGGCTTTGAGTAAACAAACTCCACTGAAAGAAACAGCATCAAGCAGCTCACCTGACCCTCTCTTCTCCTCTGAAATGTCACTCTCACTTTCTCTCTCTCTCCGTCTTCTCTCCGCTAACTTCTCTGCAGCTACCTTTTGTTTTCTTGCTACTACCTTCGCCTCTCAAAAAACTTCCTCTGGCCCTTCATCATGCCTGTAACTCTGCGTGCATTTGTTTGTTTTGATCTGTTTCCTCATGCGTGCATTGAGTGTGTGTTTGTGTGTATGTGTGAAGATGTATGTGAAGTATTTTAGCATCCCTGCATGGCGTACAGGCTGCCGGGTGTCCTGTCAAAGTGATGGATCTCACACTTGATTCATGTCAAAGTGTGCACCGTATGGACTGGAGTGTCTGTGTGTATGTTTCTGTGCAGTATTCTTCCAGAACTCCATGCATCTCCTTTTTAAAAGCCCTTGATGTGGCAGTAGGCCTCCAGGCTGGAGAAGAGGATGTAGAGGAACCACAGACCCAGGAACAGCAGGGTGGTCAGAAGGCGGGACACTCTGGGGCCGCCCAGCTCTCCGCCGATGGAGGGCCGGCGCCTGAACAGGAGCACGGCCATGGCGATGAACGCAAAGATGGTGAAGAGTGTGACGGAGAAGGCCAGCGACCCTGGATCCACCCGAAACTCCTTCCCCTTGATTCTCCAGTAGATGGCAGCCACCGACCACGCCACACCGATCCCCAGGAACACGTTGACGGCATTGCTACCGGTGACGTTACCTACAGATGCATCGGCGTGCTGGTCCTGCATGGCGGCCACTTTGCTAGCGAAGGTGTCTGAGAAGAGAGAGAGAGGTGGAGAGAATAAATCAGCATGTCACTGCAGATCAGGGTGGGCTGCAAACTCACATTCACAGAGTTGTGCACACTGAAAATAACACTCTCTCACCTGGAATAGAGGTTCCCAGTGCCACAAACACCACAGCGGTCACAGTGTCCCGGAGCCCCACGGTGCAGCCAAAGTGTGACGCCAGATCTCCAATGACGGCCGTGAGGAGGCCGATGGAACTGATGGATACCAGGAAGCAGGCCCAGCCGTTCCAGTACTCTGTGGGCGGGACGCAGGCGAACAGAACCTTCCAGAAGACGGTGAGGAAATGCATCACGTAGTCGTAACATGATGGAAGACGCTCCTCACGGCCTTCCTCGTCGTCATCACCATCACCTGAGGGAAGAAACAGAAAATAGAGGGATTAGAAATTAAATAATAACAGCCTGCAGTGCACCCACACTCCCACTAGATGGCAGTATTGCATCACAAGCTCATCTCCCTCCATCTTTAGATTGAGTAAGAACATTATTCTGCTCTGCCTGCCTGTAGACTTGTTCAATAATTCATATTCTCCAATTTTGTGACATAACGAGGCGGCAGAGTCGTTTTGGGTTACACTTCACAAGTAGAGCAGTTTGTGAAGTCGATACATGAAGTCAAAGGGTGGGAGTCTTTTACATCTGTGTTAACGAGCTGTATTAATCCACAGGGCAGGTACACACCAACTCACAACACACTCAGGTGCTTTTTAACCCTCGGCTAGTTTAATGAGAAACACAGCCTGAAACTATCCTAATGAAGGGAACATGAATGGAATTTGGGGGTCCTATGTGCATGCATGTACCAGTGTCAGTGCTGCCGAAGACCCAGTGAGCAGGGCACTGATCTTCAGATGTTCCTCCTGCTGTATAACTACACAGGACTGTGGCCTCTCAGAGGTTAAAGCACATCAGAGGAGCAGTACACTGCAAAAACTCAAAACTAAGCAAGTGTTTTTGTTCTTAGACTTAAAATAAGCCACAATCATCTGAGAAGTCAAGAGAAATGTCTTATTTTAAGGTTGCACAGGCCATAATTAAGGCATGAATTGCATCTAATGGGTAAAAAGAACTCTGCCAATGGAATAAGACAAGTGTGCGTGTGAAGTTTCTTGAATTAAAACATTATTCTTATTTCAAGAAACTTTAATGGTACATTTTTCTGATTCAATTGGCAGATTTTTTTTTTTGCTCATTACAAACAATTCAGGTCTTATTTATGGCTTTTAGTATCTTAAAATAAGACATCTGTCTGCACTTGTTTGGAGAATGTGGCTTATTAAGTCTAAAAAGACATTTTATACTAGAAATAAGAGACTTAGTTTTGAGTTTTTGCAGTGTACTGTAGGTCAGATAGCTTTAATGCTCTTTTTATGCATCCCCAAACATTTATTCCCCCTGTTGTAATTTTTGCACCTTTTAGGATTCCAAAAGGAGATTTAACTTTCTGTGTCCCGCTGAGAGGACACACAGAGTTGGTTCATCTCTGGTCTGGACATCTGATGGGCGGTATTAATGTTAGTGTCCGTGTTTCACATCTTTGAGATCTTTGAGACAAACCACACTATTACAGATTAACTGACCCTTAATCGAAGACAATAGAGCATCCGCTGATTCGATTTAGAAAGTGGATCCCTTGTGGACAGTGTGTCGGATGCTGCAACACAATCAATTGTGGGCAGTGTGCCAAACTGCAAGCATGGACTGCAGAACCCAGAGACCCAGAAAACACTTATGCCGGAAACAAAAACGTGTGTCCAATTTGCAAGAATCCTGGAAGTGGAGCTGGGAGCTTCTTACAGCAGAATTTTTTGAATGACCTTCCTGATGCATTTGATGACAGCATGAGTCTCACACTGTGAGAAGGGTTAATAAAATCTGTTGGGCAGATTCTAGCACCAGTTTAGAGTTTTCACACAAGCTGCTTTGGATTACGGACTAAAGCTATTTATCACCCTCTATCATGGGAACCCCCGAAATCCACCATCCTGAAGTCCATTGATCATATTGTTAACTGACTGATTTAATCATTATCCGTCATGATCATAGAAAACAAAACCTCTGATTTCATCAAAACAGGAACTAAAGAGTCTCTTAAACATGTGGATTCTGTTCAGTGAGGGAATCTGGGGCCTTGTTTTACAGATTTAAGACAGATTCAAAGATGGAGGAACCTTGATGAAGATCTTCAGGTAAGCAGTTTGTACACAATACTTACTCATCAACATTAGTCACACTAGAAAGAGTGATAAAACAAGTTCATGTTAGACTCTGGAAGCCTTTTGTTGACTCCAACACACACACACAGTTACAGAAACACACACACACACAGCTCACCTGCACTGACAGTGACCGCCTCCACAAACTGCTCCCTCCAGGAGTGTGTGCCGATCACCAGCGCCAGGTTGGTCTTCTTAATGAGCTTATCAACGGTGCTCTGCCAATCAGAAGGAAGAACACGCTTCATTAGCAACCAATGACAGCCGCGGGCAGGTGGAGGAGGCAGGTGTAGCCACACCTGTCTCCACACTGGGATGTACACCTCTGCAGACAAAGTGTGTCTGACAACAGATGATGCAAAAGAAGAGGATGCAGCTAACAAATGTCAGCTACTGGTTTGTGCAGGGCTATTTGAAGATTCAACATTCAGGACAGTTTACTATCAATCCAGAGCATGTTAGTATATAAACACTGAAGTCAACATAATATAATATACAACATTAAGATGATAAAATAGAGAAATATGATAATAAAATAAAGATTCTGAGAAAAAAAGAGGAGTGAGGGGTTAGCAAAAGCCAAGTTATCAGCTTAAACTAGTGTTAGCTTAGTTAGCATGATGTATGCACAGGGTGTTATACAGTCCCCTCCAAAAGTATTGGAACAGTGAGGCCAATTCCCTTATTTTTGCTGTAGACTGGAAAAATTTGGGTTTGACACCAAAAGATGAACATGAGACAAGAGATCAACATTTCAGCTTTTATTTCCATCTGGATCTGACACACAACTTAGAAGATAGCATTATTTTTAAAGGAACATTTTTAGGTGAGCAAAACTATTGGAACAGATAAACTTAAATTAAATTAAAGTGAATAAGACTTAATATTTTGTTGCAACTCCTTTCCTTGCAATAACTGCATCAAGCCTGTGACCCATTGACATCACCAAACTTTTGCATTCTTCTTTTGTGATGCTTTTCCAGGCTTTCACTGCAGCCTCTTTCAGTTGTTGTTTGTTTTGGGGGGTTACTCCCTTCAGTCTCCTCTTTAGCAGGTAAAAAGCATGCTCTATAGGGTTTAAGTCTGGAGATTCACTTGGCCAGTCTAAAAGCTTCCACTTCTTGCCCCTGATGAACTCCTTTGTTGTTTTTGCAGTGTTTTTGGGGTCATTATCTTGCTGCATGAAGAAGGATCTCCCAATCAGTTTGGTTGCATATTTCTTTAAAATTGGCAGACTAAATGTTTCTGTAGACTGCCGAGTTCATTTTGCTGCTGCCATCATGTGTTACATCATCAATGAAGATTAATGATCCGATTAGCAAAAAGAATAGGAAGGCCAGACTGGATTTTGCCAAAAAGTACAGAGATGAGCCTCAACAATTCTGGGACAACGTTTTATGGACTGATGAGACAAAGATGAACCTTTACCAAAGTGATGGAAAAGCTAAAGTTTGGAGAAAGGAAGGATCTGCTCGTGATCCCAAACATACAAGCTCATCTGTGAAACATGGTGCAATGTCATGGCTTGGGCTTGCATGGCTTCTTCTGGGATGGGATCATTAACCTTCATTGATGATGTAACACATGATGGCAGCAGCAAAATGAACTCGGCAGTCTACAGAAACATTTTGTCTGCCAATTTTAAAGAAATATGCAACCAAACTGATAGGGAGATCCTTCTTCATGCAGCAAGATAATGACCTCAAACACACTGCAAAAACAACAAAGGAGTTCATCAGGGGCAAGAAGTGGAAGCTTTTAGACTGGTCAAGTGAATCTCCAGACTTAAACCCTATAGAGCATGCATTTTACCTGCTAAAGAGGAGACTGAAGGGAGTAACCCCCCAAAACAAACAACAACTGAAAGAGGCTGCAGTGAAAGCCTGGAAAAGCATCACAAAAGAAGAATGCAAAAGTTTGGTGATGTCAATGGGTCACAGGCTTGATGCAGTTATTGCAAGCAAAGGATTTGCAACAAAATATTAAGTCTTATTCACTTTAATTTATTTTAAGTGTATCTGTTCCAATAGTTTTGCTCACCTAAAAATGTTCCTTTACAAATAATCTTTTAAGTTGTGTATCAGATCCAGTTGGAAATACCTGGAAATAAAAGCTGAAATGTTGATCTCTTGTCTCATGTTCATCTTTTGGTGTCAAACCCAAATTTTTCCAGTCTACAGCAAAAATAAGGGAATTGGCCTCACTGTTCCAATACTTTTAGAGGGGGACTGTATGTGTTTACTCAAATGGTAAATCTGACCAAAGTAAAAAAGCATCAAACAAAATATTTTAAGTATCAACAAACACTGAGTGTGCCTTTAATTCAGCTTATAGTGGTCAATCACATGTACCCACGCCCTGAAGTAGATACTACATTACATTAATGCTTCTCTTAATGGACCCATGATTTAAAGACAGGATCAATCAGTACTGAAGAGGACTTGAACTAATGAATGAGAGCATTAAATCATTAGGATGTTAATTAATGTGGTAATAAATCACTTAGAAGCTTCATCTTGCAGCTGAACTCATCATAAGACTAAACACAACCATCCCTGCCTCTGTTATCATCATCAGAATTTTAGCTGTTATTAATATAAAGATCAGTCTGTTAGCATTACTTTGCTGCTCCTGCAAAAAGTACACAACCAGAAGTCTGTGCGAGCTACATCTTCATCCATCCCTCTTTCCATCTATCCCTTTTTCTCAGCCCAGCATGAGTCTGGTTCTGCTCGAGGTTTCTGCCTGCTGCCATTGTTGTATACTAAATCCTGCAAAGAGTTTCCTCATGTTGTTTAAAGTTGAGTCTTTGTAAGTAATCCTCTGTTACAAACAGGCTCCTTGTGTCTCTCCTGGCCTGATCTGAACCTCCCCGTCCACTCTCATCGATCCTCTGCGTATTCAATCTAAACGCTGATCATATTAAATGACAGTATTTCCTGACTCTGTTCTCAGTTACCACAAATCATCCCAGACAGGGCCGATAATATTTCCACGGAGGGTCAGCTGACCCGGTAATCAGATGGAGGATATTGAACTGTAGTGGACAGTGTTTTGAGGGATGAGGGAGCGACGGCTCTCATTTATCTGATCTGTTGTTTGTTTTGTTCTCACACCGCCTGCTCTCTCTCTCCCTCTCTCTCTCTCTCCCTCCGCTCTGTAATCTATTCTCAAACCTCCCAAACAATCGATGCACCTGTTGGGTTTACCCGGCTCAGAGTGAAGAGGAGGGAGCTTCATTTGCTCTCTCTGCTGAGTCGAACTTTTCCTTTTTCAAATATTGTTTTAATTATTTCTTATTTATGCAGAGTGAGAAGATGAGCAAACAGCGGCTTATAGGAGCAGAAGTGACATCTACTGACTTCAAGTGGAGAGAAAACAGCTTTGAGTTTTGATATCGACGGAAGATAAACAACGTACTGAATCTGTTTACCTGATTTTTAAAGGAGGTCATGATTCATAGGCTATTAAAACTCAGGAAACATAGACTGCCTTAGTTAGTGCACACCTTGTTGATGTATTATTGATCCTTATTCTGAGCGTTTAAAGAGATTTAGAGGTATAAAACAACACAACACTGTCCTCTGTGCTGCTGGTGAAACTGCTCCCAAATGTCTCATAAGGGAACCAGATTGTTTCCCTCTTTAATAATCTATTTATAACATTTTTATTAGAGCAAAAAAAGCTGGATTTGCAGCGAAATAATGTCCCTCTCTGTGTGGGACCTTCGTGAATCCAGACTTGTATCCTCCCTGTATTCTAAACTATTTATTTTAAGGCTTTATAGCTTTAAGAGGCAGGCAGTGGGTAAAAATGGCTGCAGTGGCGTATTTTCTTGTCTCAAATACACCTGAGCCTAATGCACATTTCAAATGCTGGACTCGGTTGGTGCTTTCCTCTTCATGCACAGGTGATCTCAGTAAAAGCACAGCCCTCTGTGAACGCCTCGGGCGGGCAGGCAGCGGTATCGAGGCCAACACATGCACGTTTAATAATTCAGACCCACATTAGACCTGCTCCCTAAGAGGGGCTTGGACCTGGTTCAGTAATGTGAGAAACTGTGTAAAGCTGGATTATATAACACGTCCAGAAAAACACACTTTGATTCTTTTTGACCATAAAATGAGTTCCACAAACATTTCCTACAGAGCAGACTCACAGGTGTAAAAAAAAACCACCTGCTTTATTGGCTTCAGGGGAGAAATGTTCAAATAGTACTCGGACATGTTTTGAATTAAATTTTGCAGATATAAAGTTGAATTTAATGGATGTTCAGTGGTCGTAGTCTGCAGCTCTGCTGCTCTGATATAAGACATCTGCTTCTGAAGAAGACAGTTTTATTTGACTTTTCTTCTTCGTTTTTTATTATTTTAATTACACTGGGAGGATCTGGTTCAGCAATAAACTTCAAAGCTGCTTTGGGCTTCCTTCAATAAGTCATGAACACATTTGTTGGGGAAAGCAGAATAAAAGCTGAAATGAAAACACCAGAGATCACTGCTCAAATAAACCAGCAGTCTGCAAAGTCTGCCGCTCTACCTTTAAAGCCAGAAGAAGAAGAAATGAGAGTTCACCTTAAACTCGTACGACTCCTCAATGACCACCTCCAGGCGGCTGTGCTCCCCCAGGATGGGCTTCCCCATCTCAGCTATCCTGCGAGCCTCCTCCTCCTCAGAACTCATCTGCCCCTCCACTCCCTCTGTGGGAAGAAAGGAGGAGATGAGAGGGAAACATGAGGACACCAACAGTGAGTGTGGAAACCAAAATGCATGTCACACATGTTTTCAAGTTCTGCCTCCATCAATAATAGATTGTGAGTCAGCGTTTTATTTCGAGCTGCAGTGCTGGAGTGCATCAGAGTGTGTGTGTGTGTGTGTGTGTGTGTGTGTAAGTGTGTGTCCTCACGCAGTGTAGGAGAGGGGCATGAGAGGATGACATAAGGATGATTTGTGAGCGTGTGTGAGTGAAAGCCAGAAAAACAACAACACAGAGACAGAAAGTTTCGAGCGGGGGATTTAAGAGAAACCAGAAAAGCAGGGGAGGAAAGTTTCTTCCAAAATGTTCCAAACTCTGACTTTAAACTGGCTCCTGCAAACTAAAGTTTACAGGCAAAGAAGATCAGCTCTACACTAAACTTTACCATCACATCATTTCAGTTTAACAATGCACCAGGCAGTGAGAGTCCTGATCTTTGCAGGATATGAATGTAAAGGCGGCGCAGCAACTTTCAAATAAGAAGCCAATATGGAAGGAAGAAAGAGGTTTCTATCCCCTGCAGCAGTTTTAGGTGTTAATGTCATCAGTCTTCTTCCTGATGGTCTTATTTTCTTGCTGATGAATATATAATTTGTTTCTGTGTTAGCTGTTATGCAACCTGAATGCAGCTTAGCAGGGAATAACAGAGAAATGAGCCGGGGAGAATCGTCTCCTCTCTGCACTGAAGAGAAGCTCTAACAGTCTGCTGCTCCTCAGCCGGCTCACACACATCAACCTCTCTGTGCTAAGTCTACTGGAAGTGTCTTTTTCTCATTTTCTCTTTCATCCCTTCTTCTCCTGAGTGAGAGGGGAAGGAACAGACACAAGGAGGTATGGATACTGGGTGTTTGTGTGTGCAGAGATTATAACCCTCCCTCTCTCCTCTCCCCTCTCTCTCTTCACAGGGCGGCCGTGTCCAATTATGAAAAGACTGTAAGAGTAAAGCAGCATGTGGCAGCCATCCCTGCTGCATTCACTGACACTATTCTAGGCTGGCATACACACAAACACACAAACACACACACTGAACCACGGCCTCGCTTCCCTGTGAGCGGTAACATCCTCTACCTTTCAGCAGACAATGAGATCTCTTCCTCCTCCGCTGAGAGAGTCAAGGGAGGTAACACAGAAATTTCCTTCAGGACAATAAACGTCACTCTGTGTCATCGCTGCTGCAGGGCCTCCCACTCCTTCTTTATGCTTTGGAGTCTGCTCCGGCTGTGTCTGATCCTCAGTCATTTGAGGTTAAAGCTGCTTTGCACTCTTACAGCTCGGAGCAAAGGGTATTTTACATTTTAGAAAGTATCCTGTCGCGTAGAAGAATTTGCTTCTCTGGAGAAAATCAGTTTTTTTTAATTGTGTAATTTGGTTCGAGCTCAATCAGTGGGTTGTCAGTTAGCAGGGAGCAGATGCTCTCCTCATTTGCAGGACAGGATTTAAATTTGGCGGCAGGTTTTATAAATCAAAGACACTTCCAGACTCCTCTCTCACTTCTGTTTCACATCAAATCCAAGAACAACTTCCAGCAAAACAAATGAACAAAGTGTTTTAATGATCGGAGTCACATTCTCCTGAAGTGAAGCACTCCCCCTACTGGCCGGCTGCAGAATGGGTCATAAAGCCCACCTTGTCAATTTTAACAGAGGGGTCAGGGGTTAAACTAGAAAATCCAAATACATGCACAATCATTTTTTGTTTTTTTTCAGAGCAGTTTTACTTTAATTGGATTTAATTGGATATTTGATGCAGCATTTGAGCAGGGGTTCCCAAAGTGTGGGTTGGGACCCCCTGGTGGGCCGCAAGACACAAATGGGGGGTTGTGAGATGTTTTTCAGATGTTTTACTTCTAAGTTATCTAAACATATGTATTATGATTATTATCATTATCATTATTATGATTATTATTATTAATTAATTAATTATTTTTTGTTTATTCACCTTGTCTTATTATGTTTATCTTCCTTTCTGTTTTTGTTTTTGTTTTCATTTATTTTTCATTCTCTTTGTTGGTTTTGCATTACTTATATATAATTTGTTAACTTTTGGTGAACAAAGAAATACTGAAAAAATGCAAAACGAAAAAGTTAAATGACAAAAGTTATCTAGAAATAGTATATTTTACCAATTATAGTAAAAAATATCAACAAAAACAGTCGCTAAACTTGAAATAAAACCTTGATAATAGAAAGTGTAATGAGTTTTCTGCCTTTCTTTGTTGCCAGATGACTCCTAAGTTTAGGGTTAGTGAACAGTTAATTATCTAAAGCATCAGTAGCAGCAGGTTAATTCATAACAGCACAGGAAACACAGACACATGCTCATATAGGTAGGGACGAGTTTTGCAGACCAGCTACATGAAGTCACATTAAATCACTTTGAGGGACAGTGGGGGTCAGGGGCTGAAGAGTTTGGGAACCACTGCATTAGTGATAAGTGCACCATATCATCAGGGCAGAGGAGGATGTTGAGAGGAAACATAACAAACACTAACACAACAATCACTGAACTTTCCAACACCACGAGTGTTTGCTTCAAAGTGACTCAAGAATCTGTTCTGCTGTGTATGCGTTAGGGCCTGTGTCCACTAACAGCAGTTTTTGCTCCTGCAGCGCCGTAGTGCACTTAGAGTGACATTTCATCATTTATGTGATCTGATTGTAAATGAAATCAGGCAAGTGAGTATATCTCCCTTCCAGTTTCATTTCATGAACTACACATCTTTTATTCCCCTCAGTTCTCAGAGATAATAAAACCAAATCCAGTGAGCCGTTCACATAAAAGCCAATATTCTCAGAAAGATAGAAGGTAGTCTAACTCTCCCTGAAAGGAGATAAAGATATCAATCAATCAAGCTTCAGCTCAAACCTCTACATAATCACACAGTACAGTATCACACCCACACAGGATGAATCTGCTGCTCCATCACTACGAGAGGATACACCGCTGATCACAGAACACTGAGGACTCACAGGAGAGCTTTTAAATGTAGAGATGTCTGTTTGCAATTTGTTAAAGTAGTTGATTCCTGCACTTTAGTGGATGTGCAGTAAGTGCAGAGAGTCTGTGCATGAAAAGCACGTCCACAGGAGGCGAGCTGTCAGAGCATTGCCCACCCAATCACGAGTTAGAGACCGTGCAGACATCCTGACAGTCTATTCCTCAACTGGCTGTCCAACTTTTTAGCCAATTAAATGTTGGCAGGTTGGGTGAGACCTAAGTTTGGGTTAGCTGAGATCACCCAACAACAGAACAGGACAAGGTGTGGGCGCTGCTGCCACAGAAAGACGCCATCACTGGACGCAGGCCCTCAGATGTGAGGTCTGGTTAAGAGAGGGGGCAGGATGTCAGCGCTGTGCCCATCCTTACCGCTCAGACTCTGACTCCAAATGTGCAATATGTCATGGTGGGAGTATTTGGCGTCACATTTGAACAGTGGGAGGAGGTGGAGTTGCATTGTCTATCTTCATATACAGCTAAAGCTCTGGTCTGGTGAGTCAGAGCGTCTCTGCAGCTCTGAAGAAGTTCACTTCCCCGCTGTTTGTCACCTTCCTCAGAAAACTGCAGCTTCTGTGATTTAGGTAATGCACTCTCACTCTGCCATATTGCAACAACACTATTGTCTGGATAAAGTGTGCAGCCTTTAAGTATGACATATACGACAGTCTTTGTTTCCATATGTGATGAAGCACAGCCGCCGCAGACTCCATTTGGCAGCGGAGGAGAGCCGCAAACACAGCGATACATCAGCATCAACCCACAGTGACAGAGCAGAGAGAGAGAGAGAGAGAGAGAGAGAGAGAGAGAGAGAGAGAGAGAGAGGGAGAGAGAGAGAGAGAGAGAGGGAGAGAGAGAGAGAGAGAGAGAGAGAGAGAGAGAGAGAGAGAGAGAGAGAGAGAGAGAGAGAGAGAGAGAGAGAGAGAGAGAGAGAGAGAGAGAGGGAAGAGAGAAGAGGAGAGGAGAGAGAGGAAGAGAGAGAGAGAGAGGAGAGAGAGAAGAGGAGAGAGAGAAGAGGAGAGAGAGAGAAGAGAGAGAGAGAGAAGGAAGAGGAGAGAGAGAGAGGAGAGGAGCGCCGGCTCATTTGTAAAGCGTTTATTTCCAAACTGTTCTATTGTGCTGCGCTGCGATTCACACAGGCCAGTTCAGCTGTGATCCAATGTAAACAGACAAATGCCCATCGCTTCCCGAGCAGAGCTGAAAGAGACGCCAGGATCCAGAGCCAGGCCATTACATATGCTGCAGAGTGAACAATGCCCTCGCTGAGCTGGAAACCTGAGCGGCTGCTAGGAAAAAAACACCTTACTGTGCAAGTGGTGCAAAACAAATAGATTACTTTTCAGGACTCAAATGATGCTGCGAATGAAAAGAAGATCTGAGTGAGTGTTTTTTTCCACCAGGACACTGCTTAGACTCTCTGAACAGCCTGCTGTCATGATCGATAATGTTGATCAGCTCTGGCAGAGTGTCGCTGTCAGACTGCTTCTATTAACATCAAGGAGCTGTCAGACCTCAGCTATTAATTAACAGGGACACTGTTGTTAACAGGAATGATGTATCATGTTGATAAAAAGACCCAAGTTTTGAGAAACAGTTATAAATGAAGAAAGAAGACGGGGGTCTCTTCTCTGGATCATTAAAGACTCAAACTGTGTCAGAAACTGCACAACCTGCACGTTAACAGCTTCATAAACATGTTTTCTCATCAGGATGTGAAAGTAAAACATCATCCCTAATAATCTTTTGTGGAAAAAGTAAAGCAGCTTTTATATTCGCCTCCATTAACAGCACCAGCAGATTGGTTCCTGAAGCGGTAAATCAAATAGCTGAAGTGTAAATATTTGATGATTGAATGCTTGAAAAAGAAGATGTCAAACGGCTCTTCTGGAAATGATTTCTGCTCTTCTTGTTTCCTTTTCATTCTGAGCTGTGTTTAATCGGTTTTGGAGTGCTGGTCTGACAAACACGACATCCAGAAGGTTTTATTTGACTCTTGGAGGCTTAAGAGGGCATTTTCAATCCACTAATTTCACCCCAACTTTCAGGATTTATCTATCTACGTGCAACGGATCCTCATTAGTTATTACTCTAACAACATTTCTATGTGATCCGACAAAAGAGGATTATCTGACCATACAGAAGAAGTCTTTGGTCTGATTTAAAGGTGACATATCATGCAAAATTGACTTTTTAATGGTTCTCTACCTAAAATATGTGTCCCTGTCTACAACCCCCCCGAGAATGAAAGAATCCATTCTGCCCCTGTTCTGATTTCTCCACCTTTCTGTAAATGTGTGCTGAAACCAGCCGTTTCAGTTTTCAGTGTTTTTCATACGTCACAACGCCATCCGTCTGTAACAGGAAGTCAGAGCTCGGAGCTTGTTCAGCCCATAGACTGTATAAAAT
>NC_048285.1:32610367-32678983 GCF_009762535.1 Notolabrus celidotus | reverse complement strand
TGCTCTCTCCTTCTGCACACCTCATGTCACCCAAACTACACTGCTGCCTCTTCTTCTTAACTTTATACTTCATTCCTCCTCTTCACATGTCTCTCTCTCCGCTGTGTCTCTGACTTGATGTTTTAGTTTGTTCATGTCAACATTATAAAGTATATCAAAGCTTGTTTTTTGGTCTGAACTTCTTCATCCAAGCATTCTATCTTTGTTTGAAATCAGCTTCCTCCAGGGTAGAATCAAGGACTTCTAACAAATAATAATCAACGTGTAAACAGAGAACTATTGATCTATAACAAACTACAGGTAGGAATAATTGACTCAAGTTTACACACAGTGTGGGGTGATTCAAAAACCATCACAGTGTTTCAGTGTTTCACCTCAGGACAACACAAACACAACAAACAGACTGAAATCATCACCACAGTTTAAATTTACTCTCCCAACCAACGCCGGCCTTTTCAAATGTTAGATCTTCCCCTCCATAAACCTGACCCCCTCAGGCAGACTGCACAAATATTTTAACACCAGCAGTGAAATATTTAGATACTGTGTGTTGTTTCATTTTGTGTAACCAGAGAGCTGTTTGTTCTTCCTGTTTGCTTCTCTGAATCCACTGAGGCTGAAACGTATCAGGACCGTGAGGAGCTGCACGACAACAACAAACACACGGCTGAGATGAAATGAGGATGAATGAGATCTGAGTTATCAGGAGGAAGAGTGTCCAGAAAGCTGTTTGTTCTCCAACACATCAGAGAAGAAGCTGCAGGAGGAAGAGGTGAAAAAGAGAGGAAGAGAGAGGGAGGGAAAGGTTTTGAGGAAGGGTGGTGGATGCAGAGGGAGTGAGGGAGTGAGATGAAGAAAGAAGGAAACAAGGAGCGACCGAGGGAGGAAAGAAGATTATAAGGAAGAGAAGAGATAGGGAAAGGTGAAAGGAGGCAGAGAACAAGGGATGAAAGGTTGATTGAAGACAGGTGACAGAAGTGATGGGAGGTAAGAGTAGAAGGGAAAGAAGAGAGATGGGATTGAGAGGTGAGGGAAGGTAGAGAATGAGGACGGATAAAAGGAGGGATCACGAGGTCAGAGGAGTGATGGAGGTTCAGGAGGAGGTATTAAAGGTGGGGTGACGGGTGGAGGGCTCATGTGAGGGGTAATAAGGAGGAGAGATTGGGGGCCAGGAGTGGAGGTGAGGAGGGGGGAGGAGGGGAGGCAGGACCGATGGGCCGAGGTCTCAAACTGGTTTTATACACAACGTTCAGGGTTCAGGCACAGTGTGTTACCACAGCAACAAGGGCAGAGGTTTGGTGGGGTAATTTATCACCAGAGAGGTGTGTGTGTGTGTGTGTGTGTGTGTGTGTGTGTGTGTGTGTGTGTGTGTGTGTGTGTGTGTGTGTGTGTGTGTGTGGGTCGTATAGTGAGAGAGGGAAAGGGAGAATGAGAGAGTGAGAGAGCCTCTATTTATCACCAGAGTCAGACCGAGCCGAGGGACAAACCCACTAATCTACCCTTACTCACACACACACACACACACACACACACACACACACACACACACACACACACACACACACACACACACACACACACACACACACACACACAGACACACCCCTGGAGAAAAGAATGAGTATAGAGGTGAGTCCAAAGAAAGCCTTCTCAGCAGAAAACACACACACACACACACACACACACACACACACACACACACACACACACACACACACACACACACACACACACACACACACACACACACACACACACACCTAAACTCATCTTACACACATTCTGCTGTTTATCCATTATGTAAAACCATTTAAAGGGTCAGTACGTCTAAAAAAAAAAACCCTAAACAGCAACATTTGTATCCTGAGGCTGAGTCCCTGTGACTCTGAATACAAAGAAAAGTCCACGTCAGCCGTTCATAATTTATTACTGGAGAGTTGGTATTTCCACAATGCAGAGCTCTCTCTGTTTCACTGCATGTGGCGCCCCCTGTGGTGATAGAAGGTAACTGCAGGTGTTACTGTAGTACGGACTAGGTAATAAGTACGCCCCTTAAAACTAAAAGAAGCCACAGATTAGATCTGCTGTGTTAGCTACATTTCTTGCAGAGACTCTTTCAGTGCTGGATCACACGTCGCTGTGCTCTGTCTGTGATTCTTTCAGGGATGCTGCCTCTGACACCTTGTTGGTAATGCTTTAAATGCAAAGTGCTAATTCTTACAGATGCTGAATCGCCGTTGTGCAAACTAGGATTGTGTTATCAGTCAGCTCAATTAACATCATCAGGATTATAGCCTGAACTTTAAGCTCTAATAATGTGTGAATGCAACTGTTACTGCAATATTTTTCATTTAAAACATTTTCCAGAGACAGTTTCTTTCCCACAGTCATCAGCACACTCAATAAACAAAAAACAAACAAGGTTTATCGCTGCTAATCCACACTGCGCATTTGTCTGCACAGACACTTTTTTATATATTTATTTATTACACTGTGACACTTTACCTTTTATATAGTTTTTATGGTGTGTCTTGTCTTTATTGAATGTGTGTATTTGTTTCTGTCCGTGAGTGCATCATTTGATTTGAGTGTCAATTGTCGATTCTGATTCTGTTTCTGATTGCATTAATCTTTGAATTTGTATTACACTTTCCTGATCAAGATTCTTTAGGCTGTTGCAGATGAGTTAGCCTCGTCAGCCACCGTAGAGTAAAAGTATTCCTAGATTGCTTTTATAATAAAGCAGATCATAGTTGAGAATAATTGTAACATCTGCTCTCTGCAAAGAGATGCTGTTTTTTTTGCCTTAAACAGCACAGATCTCAGGCTTCAGATGTCTGCACACCTTAACAAACAAAACTGAAGAGATTTTCTTTGCTGGATTCCAGAGGGAGGAAAACTTCCTTTAACAGCTGAAGTTTAAAGTCTGATATCTATTATTGCTCCTATGATGAAATAAAAACAGGATATATCGTGCACGCAATGAATGAGTAATAATACACTGCACACACACACTCAACTCACATCCTCTCCTCTTTCAGGCCTGCTCCCTCCTCCCTCTCTCTGTTTATCTGATCCCATCATGCATGTTACAGTAAGTGCATCATTATCCTCTGCCTGCGATCCTCCTCTCATCAAATAACGATCTCAGCAGAGCATTAAACAACCACCACGGCTGATGATGATCGGTCTGGAACTATTCATTTTGGTTTTCAAGCTGACCCAGACTGAAGGTGAATTTAGACCTCATGATGTCATCCAAGAGGAGCTGCAGCCTCTGAGTGTGATAGCTCAGATAAATGCTCCACATGCACACACACACTGTGGGCTCTACTGTGTGTAGCTGGCACTGGATGTAACAGGCTGACAGATGAAGTGTCTGGCTGTACGACAGGAGCTGAATGTCACAGTGTTCACCTGCTGCACGGGGGAAACAGAAACATGTGACAGCAACAACAGGTGCAGAGCAAATCATGTCTCACATGCAGTCATTCTGATTTTCACTCATACGGGAGGAGAGATGCTGACTTGTCAAGTCCGGGCAGAGTGAGGTGGGTGATCGAAAATTCAGTGCATGGTGCATCTCTAACTCTGATCTCCAGGATTAGCTTGAGAAATCCCTAGACATGAGACGTGTAAGTTTTCATTATCAGATGTTTTTCTTGTTTTTTCTGACCCCCTCTTTGTGATAACTCTGTTTTTATAAACATTAATATGCAGCAAGGATGTCATTACATTAAAATCTGCATTAAATAAGCATATGATGATAAATTATTGATCCCTCCTCTCTCATAAATGCGCAGAGAGATGAGTTCTGGCACTCTGTCTGTGATTCACGCCGTAAATGGCAAATCAATGTTTCATATCAATAACTAATTTGTGAAGAAACCGACGGGGCGGGCTGAAGATTTCATTACAGCCACAAAGGTTTCCACAGCAACACCGACGCTAACTCGGTTTACAGAAGAGAACACGCTGAGATGAGATTACAACACCGAGGTTTTCTCTCTCTCGGTGAGAAACTCAGGAGAAGGAGGAGACACTCTGAGGGAAACCAGTTAAAAGAGCAGAGTACGTCTGCACGATATGAGATGTAGAAGAAGAGAGTAGGAGATGTTTGAGAACACCCACTCACAGTTTTACGTCTATCTGCTCCTCTGAATGCTTTAAACGATACCTGTGTTTGCAGAATGTCCCTCCTGAATCCAGATCAAATCCAAACTGGAGATTTATTCCACCGGTGAGTGAGTGCAGATTCATCTGAGGGTAGCTGATAGTTCAAGCTTCAAGTGTTTAACCCCCCTGTTATCCTTGGGGTCAATTTGACCCCATTCGATGTTTAACGTCTCTAAATGAATGCCTAACATCATTTTTTGGCTTCATATTTCATGACTTTTCCTAATTTAATGGGAAAAACTGTGAAAACGTCAAATTTAAATGTTGATATGTTCCAATTCCCTGTAAAAAAAAATTACTCATAGGTGTTCCTTGGAGGTGCTAAGAGTTAGCACCTCCAAGTCTGAGGCCATGGTTCTCTGCCGGAAAACGGTGGATTGCTCTCTCTCGGAGGGGAGTGAGACTTTGCTCCAAGTGGGGGAGTTTAAGTATCTCGGGGTCTTGTTCGTGAGTGGGGGTAAAATGGAGCGTGAGATCCACAGGCGGATTGGTGCGGCGTCGGCAGTGATGCGGACGTTGTATCGGACCATAGTGGTGAAGAGGGAGCTGAGCCGGAAGGTAAAGCTTTCGATTTACCAGTCGGTCTACGTTCCAACCCTCACCTATGGTCATGAGCTGTGGGTCATGACCGAAAAGATAAGATCGCGGATACAAGCGGCTGAAATGAGTTTTCTGTGAAGGGTGTCTGGGCTCGGCCTTAGAGATAGGGTCAGGAGCTTGGACATCCGGAGGGAGCTCGGAGTAGAGCCGCTGCTCTACTCCGATATGAAACTCAGTAAACATCACAGAGTCTCTGAAACAGTCTCTAACATGTTATCCAACAACTGAGAATGCTGCAGTCTTCTTTGTTTGGTTCAAACTCTCTCCCTCTCAGAGTTGTTTCACTTGTCAAATATTTCAGCCTCTGCCTCAGGTTAGACCTTTAAGTCCCTTGTTGGAAGTTTCCTGCACAGAGGCTCTGCTGTGATTAATCCTCAGAGGGCTGAAGTGCTGCAGTGTCGGGAGGTGAATCACTGTAAGGTCAGAGGTCAGCTTCAGAACAGTCTGAGGAGCCTGTAGGGACTTAGTGTTTTATCACAGGCTGCTGTCACGATTTGAACTTTGGTGGCATCAAACTGAAAAGTGTCGAGCTGTTTGCAGACAAACCGAGCGTAAACAACCCTCAGATATATCATGCATAAAGTATCACGATCCATCACATCCTGTAGACTTCAGAGTCCTGCAACAAGTTCTGAAAGTAACCAGCTGCTACTCTTTACAGATCCAAAACTCCTCTCTCCACATGAGCGTTTCTCTGATCCTTCAATCTGACGGCATCTTACTCAACAAGAATTCCAGTCACACATACGTTCATATCAAACCCTACTCCTTTCACTCTTAAATTGAATCCAGCTAGGTCCTTTTTAACATTTTGCAAGCATCTTAAAATACAAATACCTGAATTCTCAGATCTAAATTCAGCTCTGAGGCTGGAGGGCAGAGACGTTCATTCTGAGCGTCAGCTGAATCAATTTTAGAACCTGTAGCTTCGACCTGACATGGAGACGACCAGCACTCAGTATGAGATGTTTATTCTGTGTATCTGACACAGCTGTGACCCCCTCACACACCTCGTTCATGCTCCAAATACTGATGTGGCCCAATCAACCGACAGTTTCTCAAAGAGTCTCTGCAGCATTCACCCGTCACAAACTCTCAGCCCACATGCAGCTGCTGAGTATTTACAGAATGATGTGTCTGCTCCCTCCAAGGATTCATCCTTACCCTTACAAAGTTAATGTCAATTAGCAGAGGTGATACAAAGTGTCTTCACTTCTAGTGGAGGAAAATACTCTTCACATGTATGATGTAATTTGCCTGTAATCACCTGAATGTAGAGAGCGTTATATCTACAGAGGGAGAGGATGGTCTGCAGAGGCTCCAGGGAGAAAACCAAGGGCAGGCTGTTCAAGTTCTGCACTTAATCTATGTTCGCCTTGAAAGGAAGGACTGGAAACATGTTGACTGTGACAGCTGCAGAATTAGACATCTTTACTTTAATTACTGTATGCATGTTAACAGATGGGAACATTCAGACTGCTGGTTTGAACATGTCTCATGTTAAGGCTGATTTATACTTCTGCATTGAATCGATGCAGAAGCATAAATCAGTGGAAAAGTGGAAAAGTAAAAAGAGATCTTAGCGGGGCCGGAAGCAGGCTTCAGAGAGACCGCACTGCCCTCAAGCGTTTCGGTGGAGAATTGCTGCGTGACACGGACACATCGACGCACAAGTATGTGGTGCTCATGTCCGCGTCAGCCTCTGCTGCATAGGGGTGATGCTGGAGTACAAATCAGCCTTTAGTGTCACACGTCAAAAAATCTAGAGAATAATCGCAGCCAACTTAGAAAGAAGAAACAGAGATATCATCGGCGTATCATCGGCGTATCATCGGCATATCATCGGCGTATCATCGGCGTATCATCAGCATCTGCAGATATGAAGATTTCTGCTGATGATGCAATATTTATGTGCATGTGATGATTACTTAAGCTCGTCAATGAGCTTCAACATGTCAGCTGTATGGAAGTATTTTAAAGTTTTGGAAACAGACGTTTGCTTGATGAAGGTCTAGAACTGAAACGTTGCCATTAAAATGTTTTATTTGCAAGTTGTCCAGTGACAGTGTGCAGGATTTTTGCAATTCTAACAAGGTCGAGCATCCTCTTCTATTCATATTTGGAGCCAAGCAACACTCCTTTAACTCTACAAATGAATTGTGCAAGAACCGTCATCCTAAAGCACAGAGAAATTCCAAAAAGTAAGAACCAGAAGTTCCAGCTCCAGCGAAGAACCATACGAAATAATGCAGTGACCACCCCAAAGCTGAAGGGGCTTATCCAAAAATCATGGAGTTCATTGCTTCTGATATCAGCAGGGTGGACGATGCAGGAGCTGCAGGCTGTTGATGTAGCCTCACTACTCTATGCGAAGCTGGTGTTGATTCCCAGATGTTGCCTTACTTTAGCTGCAAAGATTCACCTTCACAGAAGCTCCTCACTAATGCTCAATGTTTGATACGAGAGGATCACAACATGACTTCTCCCTCAGTCTCAAGTATTGGTTATTTCAATCATCATGCATGAACCAAAGTTTTGATTGTCCAGCTCAGGACAGGCCCCAACATGTACACTTCTTCTGGACCCTGTCAGCATGTGAGGAACAGAAACACTGATGATGTCAAATCTGTGATCAGAGTGAGATCAGGGTTAAAAGCTGAAAGTTGTGAAGCGTTTGTCACAGCCTGTGAGAGCCGGGACTCAAGGGCACCTGTCACTCAGAGGTACTTATCCAGCGTCCGGCGGCCTCTCAGAGCCGTGTCTCTAAAAGCAGACCGCATTAGTCCTGGCAGAAATACGCTTGTGTCTGTCCCTGGTGTTTTACTCAACCTACTTCTGTCCTCTCTCTCCGCCTCTCTGTCCTTCACTCTCTCACTCTCTCTTAATGTTCATTTTCCGACGAGGGACACAAACACAAGCTTTACAACCCTGACGACTGGCTGCATTCATCAGAGGAACTATCTGTGCAGCCACAAGGTCATTTCATGGTCATTAAAGAAGTCCAGCGCCGAACGTTTGAAGTCTTTTCATCATGCACAAACAGCAAAGAGAGAAAACAGACCTGCAGGAGAATAAGACTTCCATCAGTTCATTGCTAAATCCAATAATGCACCTGATGCTCTCTCTCTTCACAACAACCTCCCTCATCTCGCTCTCACTGATCCTCATCTCTCTGTTGTTGTTGTTTTGAAGGATTATTGGTTCAGTCTCTGCGGCATTCTCTGCCAAAACATCAGCCGGACAAGAATCAGAGTCCTCAGAGCTTTAATCTTCAGATCAGAGGCAGAGGAGATCTCGGTCTGATGAGATCAAGATGTGACGAGAAGACTCGCTCTTTTTGTTTTAACCTTCATTAACCTTTCTTTATCACAAACTTTAAGAGTCTTATTGTGTTTCATTTCACTCGTGTGCTCAGTTATCTCCTTGAAGTCTCCCTGGTTCAGAGAAAAACTTTTGGGAAGATACGAAAATAAAGACGTCTTTAAAATCCTTTTGAACTCAAAAAGCCGTGATCGCAGAGATCAGCCGCTGTTTTGGTTTAAACAGCGACCCTGTTAACTGGAGACTCTCAGCCGGATGCATCCCTCATAAACGTCTTTAGACGATCATTAAATATCTGATGAGGATATTTTGAAATCTTAATAAAAACTAAACTAGTTTGCATTCCCAGGAACTCCCTCTGTGTTTCAACAGCTGTGTAAACTCCACAAACACTGACACGTTCAGCTGAAGGTCTCCAGTTTACAGGGTCACTTTTAAAACCGGAACACCGGGAGGAGAGACGCATTCACGGTGGGCTGAGAGAAGACTACTGTTACAAGCTGCTAAATCAAGAGACACAGCTTCTTCTTTTGAAAAGTACACACACATACAAAAAAGATAGAACAAATAAAAACTAATGAAAGAAAGAGAAATCAAGAGAATCACAGATGGAAAAAACAATGACTGTGAATGGTTTTTGGAAAAAAAAAAAAACATTTGAAAAAAAAAATTTGACAAATAAAAATGGAAAAAAAGAAATTAGACAAAAAACTTTGAAAAAAAAACTTTGAAAAAATTTTTTGAAAAAAAAACTTTGAAAAAAAATTTCGAATTATTTTTTTTTTAAATAAATAATTTTTTTAAATAAATAATTTTTTGAAAAAAAAATTGAAAAAAAAAAAAAAAATTGAAAAAAAATTATTTGACAAAAAATTTGACCCGGAAGCCTGTGTTTCAACAGCTGTGTAAACTCCACAAACACTGACACGTTCAGCTGAAGGTCTCCAGTTTACAGGGTCACTTTTAAAACCGTAACACCGGGAGGAGAGACGCATTCACGGTGGGCTGAGAGAAGACTACTGTTACAAGCTGCTAAATCAAGAGAATCACAGCTTCTTCTTTTGAAAAGAACACACAAGGAATAAAAACACCGCTTAATCTACCAATCAGACATGTTCAGCATTGCAGGCCCCGCCCCCCGAAAGTCCCGGGACCTTTGAAAAGTACCACCTACCTAGCAAGGGCTTTTCAGGGGGGAAATTAACTACCCCTGAACTAAATTTAGACCCTGGGTCCACCAGTCGTAGATCTGGGGTAAAGTCCCTTCGGTCGAAAAATGGCTAAACTTCCAAAATCCCAGACAAGAGAGAGGATGATGTAATCTCTGGTGCAGGGACGAGCGGAGGAGGATCCAATGTTTCTGCAATCAGACTTGTTGTGCATCAAACTACAGATTATAAATGTATAAGGAGCACCAGAAACTCTCCAAAAGTGACAATAAAAGAAGCACAGATGCAGATGTGCATGGTGGCCCCACAGTTCTCTCCTATTTAAGTGTCCTTCCCTCCTTGAATGAACACTTTCACCTGATGAAGTTGTCTTTTGACAGCGGCCCTCAGAGTCAGAGGATTTCCTTTGTGTCTCTGATTATTAAACCCTCCGTGTTCCTCTGTTCCCCTCTCTCTCTGTGCTCAGACATGGAGTCAGAGTGAATCTGAGTGATTGCTCTGTAATATCGTCTGAAGCCAGCTGGAGGAGGTTCAGTGAAATCTCTCGCTGCTGCAAATTTCTATGACGCTAATTTCTGGGATGAAATGATTATAAAGTGTTTCTCAGGAGGACTCGAACCGAGCCAGCTGTCAGGGATGTTAATGAATGATGCAGCCTTTCTGTGATGAAGGAGGAAACAGCGTCAGCTCAGTGTGAGGCTTCGTGTGTGTGTGTGTGTGTGTGTGTGTGTGTGTGTGTTTGTGATAACACCATCTGCAGTCCACTCGACAACCAGGAAACATCGTGGGGACATGGAAGTTCTTATTTCGGTTTAATACATGACTCATTAGGTTGTTTTTCTTCTGCTGAATAAAAAGCCTTGATTTTGACCCCATGACCTCTGGAAGTGAGCATATGGTGAGAGTTATTTTTAATTTGCCACAGTTTAAAGGAGCAACATAAAGCAGGAGGACGGTTTCATCCTAGCTGACTTTTACACTCCGCTTTCTTCCTCTTTCTGTGTTACACCCTAACTAGACCTATCTGTACTTCAAGATCCAAATAAAGGTTGGATAATGAGTCAACAAGCTCCTAAAAGTCTCCCCTGCCCCTCTTTACTGGGTCACATCCGGACTGAAACGAACGAGGTGCCTCTTTGTAGGTGTTTAGGGTTTCTTTGTGACACGTCTGAGTCCCGGAGGTCATTTTCATGTCTGGTTTTAGTCGTTCTGTGTTCCTGTGTGGTTCCTGTTTGTCTCTCTGCTGTCATCCCGTGTCTCCTAACAGATGTTTGGCGTTACTTTACGGTCTTCCAGAGTCTATTTGTGGTGGATTTATGTCCCTTAGTGGTCGTTTAGGGTCCCGTATTGTTTGCTCTGTGGATTTCCCAAAAGAAATATGAAAACTTTACACACCCAGACTCTTTTTAGGGCCCTTGAATCATTCAGTAATCCTCCCAGCTTCAGGGCCGATATGTAGAAAGTTAGTGTGTGTGACTCAGTAACTCAGGTACTTTCAAGGAACTGAATGGTTCCTGAGGCTCATTGTTGTCTGCGTTTCCACCGAGGCCTGAAGTCCTGAGCCTGAAATCAGGCCAGTGATGTATGGAGAGCTGTCAGGCTCAGAGGAGATCAATGTTCAGGAGTTATTAAAGCGAGTGAATCACAGGTGTGTGTGATGTTATTGTGGATGGAGGGTGACTTAAAAACACCGAGGGTACTCTACCAATCAGAAACGTTCAGCATCGCAGGCCCCGCCCCCAAAAGCGACTGAACCTTTGGAAAGTACAACTCCATAGAGCAGGGGCTTTTCAGGGGGAGATCAACTACCCAGGAACTAAATTTAGACCCTGGTTCATGCTGTTCAAACGCACTGAGTTCCTCGAAAGGTTCCTAGTTCCTGGGGAAAGTTTCTGTGGTCGAAAAGCACCTTTATACTGAAACGGAAACACATTTCGTTTGTGTTTTTTATCACGGCAACCCCGCACCCCGCCCCTCGCCCCTGACGTAAGTGGTTTGC
The DNA here is from genome assembly GCF_009762535.1 of Notolabrus celidotus. Lineage (NCBI taxonomy): Eukaryota > Metazoa > Chordata > Actinopteri > Labriformes > Labridae > Notolabrus > Notolabrus celidotus. The sequence continues at coordinate 32,667,718 of NC_048285.1, read as the reverse complement.
GGTTCTAGACCAGCCGGGGAGGCGGTTCACTTGCAGTTGAAACATGAAAAAAAGGTTCTCGATTGACCGCCGGCTCCATACCGGCCCTGAAACTGCCTCGGTTGAAAAGTGCTATTAGTGTGTTCAGTTTAACACAGGTGAAGCTACAGTCTTTTTACTATAACCATACTGCTGTTGCTGTTGTTGTTGTTGTTGTTGTGGTGGTTGTTGTTGTTGTTGTGTGTGTATTCATAGTTGGGTGTGGTTGCATTTTGGGACGTGGAGTCATGGGAAATTGGCAAAAACACAAAGGAAGGCATCTGTGCAATCAGCAGGACTGTAACACACACACACACACACACACACACACACACACACACACACACACACACACACACACACACACACACACACACATCGTCTGTCCTCCACTTCTATCTTTATTCCTCACACTTACGCTCCCTCACAGGAGAATTATGGGACGTGTAAAATTTTAACAGCGACTCTCTAATTTGAGACCCAGACTTTAAAAAGAACTGGACTAATGAAAGCTTTTATAATGTCTCTGATAACTCAGTTTAACCACTTTAATTTATATCTGCTTTAACACGTTTATATATAAAACCACTGAGGTTTGAGGGAACACGACATCCTTGGACACTAAACCTGACGTGTCAGACTTAAAATGATCACATGAGGTTTTTTTTACCCGTCTCCTGAAGTTACAGTTTGATTATGCCAAGGACGATGTAGACAAACCTTTGAGTTTAGATCATCTCAGTTTAACTAGTTATTTATTTAGGACCTGTCATTTTCAGATTGCTAGATATACAGCCATGAAGAGTTTTCGTACATAAAACAAAAGCAGCACTCTGTTAACACTTCACATCTCCTGGTGATGAAAACAGGATTTCTCTGTCAAACAGCAACACAACTACACACTGTTAATGACACACACACACACACACACACACAGACCGTGTCCCATTCATCATGAGTGACCTAAATATGCCACATCAGCACACACACGCACACACACTTCCATTCTGTGTCCCATCCATCACTGCAGCAGCATGAACAGTGTATTCACCTGTATAAACTGTGTTAGTGAGGAGATCCAGCCGCCTGTTAGAGTGATTAATGAGCTGATCAGAGTCCAAACACACGCACACATACACACACACACACACACACACATGCAAACACGTACGCACACACATTAATATAGGCAGATACAGACAGGTGCATAGATGTAAATTATCACTCTCTCTCTCTCTCTCTCTCTCTCTCTCTCTCTCTCTCTCTCTCTCTCTCTCTCTCTCTCTCCCTCTCTCTCTCTCTCTCTCCTGTGGTCTCGCCCCATGTGTGTCAGTGTTTTCTTTCTGTGACTCTGCTGATCTGCTCCTCCCTAAAGACAGCGGCTCTCACAGGATCATGAGATTGCTTGGCAAAAGACTCACATCACCACCTGATGAGTAAGTGTTGCTGTGTATGTTCACACCCGTCCTGCCTCGCCCTTTTTTAAACTCTGAGAACAGATGTAGAGAGTGTGTGTTTGTCTGACGTGGAGGTTCGTTCACAAATTTAGAATCATGAGTGTATAAAGGGAAACCTCTTTAGATCAGGTGGCTGTAAAAGAAAAGTGGACACAGTTTGGTTTCAAAAGTGAAGCCAGAGCTGAAACATGTTTCAAACGTCCAGCAGGGGGCGACTCCTCTGGATGCAAAAGAAGATGACAGAATAAAACCCCATAAAATGTAACTCATTCACAAGCTGAGTGTTTTCATACCTTTAAACTAGTCAGTTAGTCAGATTTGATTTCCATTTAAGCAACTAGGACGATAATCGCTTTGGAGCATCCCTGATTAAGACCAGTTGGAAAGAAAAAGGTCAAAACCATCTCTCATGCCGAGCCGAATAAAAGTGTGTTTCACTGTGATTTAAAAACAGGCAGTGAGGGAGACAGCCGGACATGTTGAAGCGGATCACTCCAGAGATTTGGACCTTCAGCTTTGACCTAGAAACAGCCAGAGGCAACTGAAGATCTGAGTGACACTGATGAAAGCTGTTGTTTCAAAAGGTCAGAGAGACGAGCTGGAGATGATTTATGGATTTATGTGTTAACTAAATCTTAAATTCAATTTATTATTGTGCTTTATATTTTGTTAAACTGATCTAATCTGGAAACATTTAATAGAACAACATCTCTCTATCCTCTAAGGTCCCGTTCCCTTCTTCTCACCTGACTCATCCCTCGTTACTCATCAGATTTTAAAACAAGACACACACACGTGTGTGTTCAGCTCCCTTCATGTGACTGAACTGTGATTGTTTTGTTCCTGACCTTTAGAGCCAATCAGCTGCTTGGACCAGGTGTGCATATGTGTGTGTGTGAGGTTGTGTGTGTGTGTTTGTGAGGTTGTCTCTCAGTGTCTTTCCTGGATCTTGTTCTCTTTGAGTCTGGAGGGACTTCTTAAAGAGCAGAAGACAAACAGCACTCTGGAAACAACACGATGCTGCTTAGCAACTCTAACAGGGACACATGCATGTGCACACAAACACACACACACACACACACACACACACACACATGAATTAAAGGGCACTGCATCCACACAAAGCAAGGTGGGAGAGGTGAAATGATGGAGAAGTGCTGTTACGATGTTTGACTCTTAAACTAATGAAGAGAGCGTTACAAAGCCGCGTTGCTGAAACTCTCATTAACTCTGATTTGTTCGATTCATTCAGAAAAGCTTTCACACAAACTTCTGCTGAGTGCACCAATAAAGCAGAGTCAAACAAAAGTGGTGGGCGGCCTGCGTAACAGGCAGTCAGGAGAGGAGTGGAGAGATTAAACAGCACAGGCGAGACCGCTGCTGCTCGTGAATGCTGAAGAAGCTTTCTGAAGTCTTTGAATTATTCATGCAGACGAGCAGGTAGCGCGGTCAGAGAGTGAAGAGTCGTCCAGTTACTCACACGGAGTCTACGCTCTCTGTTTAAATATGATGTTAGTGTGTATGCTGACAGACAGATGCACACTCTGTCATCTCTTCTGAGGGTTATTAAAAGTGATGTTTGAAATATTCTCTCTGTGACCACGAAGATGGAGCTCAACGATGTAAGCCATGCATCCTATGCTGGAAACAGTCTTGCAGCCCTTTTGAACACCTTCTCTCCCTCATCCAGTCAGAATCATGAATATAAAGTAACCTGTGCTAAAGTATGAAGTCAATAAACCCTGGGGAGTGCTTGTTTAGCTGAAAAGACTCCTTGTTTTCACCTGCAGCCTCCTGGGACAGTTTGAACCTTATAACTATCAACACGAGACTGAGCTCCACCACCGGATCAATAGCAGGATGGTGCAAACAGAAGCTTCTAGAAAGAGCTCCACATCTGCATAGAAACTGCAGTTTGTGAACTTTGCTGTATGCATGCATGTTTTAAAATCAAGAATGGGATGTGAAAGAATTGAATACTTCAGAAATATCTCCAAGCCACAAGATGAATTGATTCTGTCATGGTTGGCTTAAACCTGCAGGAAGAAGTCTGATCTAAAGGTGCATTTGGACCAAGAGTTCCAGGGTCTTTTAGCCTCCAGAACTACTTTACCCTGAACTAAAAGGTTCCTGTTCCCCCATTGTTGTCTGCGTTTCAACCGCGGGCTGAAATCCCGGGTAGATTGTGTAAATCAGGCCAGTGACGTATGGAGAAAAACAAGTAAATGCACTACACCACCAGACCAGTAGAGGGCAGTAAAACAAAGAGGAATGCCATTCATCACAGATGACACCATAGAAGCAGACGGACAGGCAGGTATCATTATGAGCAACACAACAGTTAGCCTGTTAGCATGAAGAGACTCAGCTGGTCTGTTTTAGATGGTGCTATATTTCATCACAGATGGATTCACTGAATCAACACGTGAGAGGAGATAAGCGCGAGTAGCAAAGACGTTTCAACACGGCTTTAAAATCCTTTTGAACTCAAAAAGCTGTGATCGCAGAGATCGCCGGTGTTTTGGTTTAAACGGCGACCCTGTTAACTGGAGACTCTCAGCCGGATGCATCCCTCATAAACGTCTTTAGACGATCATTAAATATCTGATGAGGATATTTTGAGATCTTAATAAAAACTAAACTAGTTTGCATTCCCAGGAACTCAACAGAGTGAGGAGATGATCGATCACATCCTGCAGACCTGTTAGGAAACACTCAGAGGACTTTCACTGTCAGATCAGAACACATGCAGGGACGTAAATCTGTTCCTAAAGATCAAACACGACACCTCATGTTTGGATGTGATTCATAACTTTAGAAAAATCTCTCTATACACAGCATGTTTCTGCACAGCTGTTAGTGACACATGGTGATAATAAAACAGACTAGATTTACAGCTCCACGTCGAGGAAACAAATTTAAACGTGTGACAATGAAAGACTCAAGGCACAGCTCCATCCAGCTGACACTCATGTTGTTTTCTAAAATCCAGACTGACTATGACTCTTGGACGGTCAGAAGCAGCATCATATTGTCCCTGTAAATAAAATGCATCATGTCATTTCAATGTTAAATCCATCTCCCTGCAGAGTTGGGCTCCATTGTTACTCAGCTGCTGCAGACTTGCTTCTTTAGGACCATTCTTTCCAGGATTAGACCCTGAATTCATCCCTCCAAACTGTCATTTCCATCAGCTCAGTGCTGTGGAGTGTATTTATATGTTTGCCAGGCTGTGGTGAATGCAGCGCGGAGGACGTTTAATCTCTGAGGGGAGATTTTAAAGAGAAACTTTTCTATTTAAGATATTTTTCTTGGTTAAGGCTGCGACGCCATTAATCTCCAGAAAGTGTTCTGCAGGGGACAGTGAGAGCTGAAATCAGAGAAATGAAGTTGAGTTAGTTCAGCTGGATGAAGGCTTTATGCCCTTCAGTTTCTGTGTCTGCACAGAGAACCACAGAAATCAGACTTAGCTGCACCTCAGGACCACAACAGACCTGCACTCACAGCTTTAACATGAGAGCTTTTTATCCTGCAGCCTGAGGACTAAACCGTCCTTACAGCAGAATAAAACAGAAATACAAAGAAAGCATGCAAACTGAGCTGCTGCTTTTTCTCCGTCTCTTTATCCTTTATATTTCCTTTTCCGCCCTCTTTAACCTCAATTTATGCTCCCATTATCCTCAGCTTTCTCACAGCAGCCATTCATCCCGTGCTCTTATCTGGCATGACTTCACAGTCATAGAAACCGTGCTGCTGCTTCACTTCCAGAGTGATCGTGTCACGAGGAGATGCTTAAAGCTGCCTGGATATCTGATAGTGACTCTGGAGCGGTGATGTAATGAGCGAGGAGCTACAGGGAGAGATATATATATATAAAAGAAGCAGAGAGTGAGAGATGAAGGGACGTGCTGAGGGCTGTATCTCTTACAGAGATGGAGTACAACGGGCGGAGAGACTCCAGCTGTGTTGAAAGGAAGAAGTTCAGTCAAGCATTCAGTGGAAACAAAGTTAGAGAGAGGAAGATTTTGATGCTGTTGATGCAGGCTGGGAAACTTTTTTGAAGTTTAAGTTTTTGTTTGGGGCTGTTGTATTGAAGAAAGACCGATGTTAGAAGACTTTCAAAATATCAGAAACAGGAAAGAAGTGAGGCAGCAGCCGGTTCAGCCCGTTGATGTCATGATCCTCATCATGGCAGCCCTCCCTTCTCCCTCTTTGTGTGCTTCTCAAAGCTCTAAACTGCAGTCTCCTCGCTCCTCGCTCCTCCTCGCTCCTCCTCGCTCCTCCTCGCTCCTCCTCGCTCCTCCTCGCTCCTCCTCGCTCCTCCTCGCTCCTCCTCGCTCCTCCTCGCTCCTCCTCGCTCCTCCTCGCTCCTCCTCGCTCCTCCTCGCTCCTTGGTCGAACCAGAAGTACTTACTGACACGCCATTTTAACTTGCGTCCCAAAGCTCTAAACGTTGCTGGAGGGGAGAGGAGCGAGGAGACTGATCCGAGGAGGGATAATCGAGGAAACACGAGAGCAGACTTTGCGGAAGTCTTTTCTCGACAGGAAAGAAGTGAGGCAGCAGCCGGTTCAGCCCGTTAATGTCATGATCCTCATCATGGCAGCCCTCTCTTCTCCCTCTTTGGGTGCTTCTCAAAGCTCTAAACTGCAGTCTCCTTGCTCCTCGCTCCTCCTCGCTCCTCCTCGCTCCTCCTCGCTCCTCCTCGCTACTCCTCGCTACTCCTCGCTACTCCTCGCTACTCCTCGCTACTCCTCGCTACTCCTCGGTCCTTGCTCCTTGCTCCTCAGTCGAACCGGAAGCACCTACTGACGCGTCATTTTAACTTGCGTCCCAAAGCTCTAAATGTTGCTGGAGGGGAGAGGAGCGAGGAGACTGATCCGAGGAGGGATAATCGAGGAAACACGAGAGCAGACTTTCCGCTCCTCCTCGCTCCTCGTATAGTAGGCGATTTCGGAAACAGCCCCAGTGTGTTTAGGGGACATCCTTGTGTGTTTCCATCTTGCTGCAGAGATTGCCGTGCATGCTTCCCGCTCTCGTGCTGATCGCTTCCCTGTCTGCTGCTGAACCTGCCTGCCTTTGCCTGAGCTCCTGTTACCCTCTGTGTGAGTACGCCGGAGAGAGGGACTGCTCCGCTCTGTACTCACGGCGCCATTACCACAGGGTGAACTCCAAATAAAAGACTTGTATTTTCACAATCCATCTTTGCCTGAGTTCTGCTTTTGGGTCCAGTCCTGGTGACAATCCGTAACAGTTAACTCTCCATTACTGTGTGTGCATTGAGTCCAATGTGTGTGCATGTGTGTATCAGCCAACTCGTGCATCAAACTGGACATTTTCACTCACAGTAAAGTCTAAAAATCAGAGTTTCTCCGTTTGCATTTTTAACAGATGCTGAAACATAATTTTAACTTGAATATGAGTCACGTCAGACATGTCATCATCAGATTGAGACTTTGGATCATTGAGAGACCCTGAGCTGAAGAAATAACGTGAGTGACAGAGACACAGATTCTCCCGTGACGTTTCTAAATTGAGATGTTGAAGTAAAGAAGAGAAACTTTTGTTTCTCCACGTTCCTGAAGTTTTCAGCTCGGGTATAAAACTCTTTTTATTCTGACGCTCAGTCACGCACTCAGTCACGCACTCACATATTCTGCTGTCAAACTCTGGGAGCAGTTTTGGGACCGTGGAGAGATTTTGCATTTTTCAGGCTTCTTTTTTTGGGTCGCTGCGTTTGAAAATGAGATCCTCCCGGTCGCTCTCTGCTCTGTCGACTGATGCTGATCGCCTCCTCCAAGAGAGGCAGGCTCAGCGGGCAGGAAGGCGATGGTTGTAGAGGGACCAATTTGCTCCCTGATTGATCCTCAATTTATCCTAATGAGTGTGTGTGCATGTGTTTGTGTGTGTGTGTTTGAGAGGGAGAAAGAAGGAGGGTGTGGGAAACAGTGTGTGTTTGTTAGCCTGTCTCTTTTCTTTGTGCTTCTTCATGTGAGCTTCAGTCCCTGTGGACTCACTATCCTCACTCTGACATCATGATGCAGGGAGGCTGACAGACCGAAAACACCAGAGACTGAGGGACCTGATAAAACACAGTTAGAGTGAACGTGGTGCTTCTTTAGAAAGATATTTTTATTACATGCTGTTTGTTAGAGACAGAACCAGCAGAGCTTTTATATTGCACGTCCACATCAGCAGCATAACAAAGCTCCTCCTTCACGCTAACTGTCATTATGTCCCCACTCCCAAGACCAGCCTGAGACCACACTGACATTTTTACCACAGTGTCAACAGGCAGAGGGGGAATGAGCAGGGGAACCTTAATGTGGATTGATTTGATATGAGGTGTTTGATCAGGCTGTCTCAAGCACTGAAGCATTCCATTCTATTCTACTTTGATCTATTCCATTCCATTCTGCTTTGATCTATTCCACTCCAGTCTGCTTTGATCTATTCTATTCCATTCTATTCTACTTTGATCTATTCCATTCTATTCTGCTTTGATCTATTCCATTCCATTCTATTCTGCTTTGATCTATTCCATTCTATTCTGCTTTGATCTATTCCATTCTATTCTATTCTACTTTGATCTATTTCACTCCATTATATTCTGTTTAGATCTATTTCATTCCATTCTGCTTTGATCTTTTCTGTTTCATTCCATTCTATTCTGCTTTGACCTATTCCATTCCATTCCATTCTATTCTGCTTTGATCTATATTGTTCCATTCTGCTTTGATCTATTCTGTTCCATTCCATTCTATTCTGTTTTGATCTATTCCATTCCATTCCATTCTACTTTGATCTTTTCCATTCCATTCTGCTTTGATCTTTTCTGTTTCATTCCATTCTATTCTGCTTTGACCTATTCCATTCCATTCCATTCTATTCTGCTTTGATCTATATTGTTCCATTCTGCTTTGATCTATTCTGTTCCATTCCATTCTATTCTGTTTTGATCTATTCCATTCCATTCCATTCTACTTTGATCTTTTCCATTCTGTTCTGCTTTGATCTTTTCTGTTCCATTCTATTCCATTGTATTCTACTTTGATCTATTCCATTGTATTCTGTTTTGATCTATTCCATTGTATTCTACTTTGATCTATTCCATTGTATTCTACTTTAATCTATTCCTTTCTAATCTGCTTTGATCTATTCTTTTCTAATCTGCTTTGATCTATTCCGTTCCATTCCATTCTATTCTAGTCTATCATTTTTGCCACAGTGTCCGTGGATTGAATTTGTATGACGTGTGTGATCAGGTTCCTCCTGGCGTTTATTTTGTTGTTGAGAAATAATCACTGATGTCATGAGTTTCTGACCAATCAGAATTGAGTATTTAAAACAGCTGGGTAATAAAATGTAACAGTGCATGGTCAGATTTGGTCTTTGTTCACCTTTTAATGACCATAACAAACTTTGATCCTCTTCCTGTTTAAAGTAGTGTTTGAATCACTGACGGCCTCTTTGTAAGCCTTCATGGTGACCCGCTCTAAAAGCTGGATTGTTTTTTAAACTCAAACAGTCTCTGTCTTCTTCCCTTGAATTTGTTCCTATTTTTGATCCTTCATCGTCATCTTTCCATCCTTTATTTATCCGCCTCTCTCTGACAGTTTATGCATGACTCAGCAGAGACCTGAGAAAATCATCCTCCATTCACACCTGCTCCCTCCGTCGAGCCAAACGCTGCCGTGTGATAGACAACACTCGTGATTTCTCTCGGGAATATCGACTCGACACCGGGGTGATTAGACCAGAGAGTAGAGCGATGTACTGCAGGCTTTCACCAGAGACTTATGAGTCCATATATAACGGTGTGTTTACTCAGGGAAATAAAGTGCCTTACAGAACATCATTTAAAGAGTGGATCCTCCGTGTGTCAGCTTTAAGATTTCACCTGACGTGTTTTTATTTGTTGAGTCATTCATGTCCAAAAAGGACCAAAAATTCTGTCAACACTGTGAGTTTTCACTCCAAAGATAAATCCTGGATATCCATCCATCCTGCATCTGACGCATGAGCAGCATCAAAACAGGAAGTAAAGGAAGGACTGAGAGGAGGAATAAACAAAGAGAAAGACAGAGAAACAGAAGGAAAGAAGAGGAAGAGAAGGAGAGGACAGAGTCAGAGACTGAGAGAGGAAGAGAAACAGAAGGAGAGGAGAGGAAGAGGACGGAGGCAGAGAGAGGAGGAGAAGGAAAGGACAGAGAGAGAGAAGAGAAACAGGAGAAGGGGAGAGGACAGAGACAGAGGAAGAGAAGGAGAAGGAGAGGACGGACACAGAAACAGAAGAAGAGGAGAGGATGGAGACAGAGGAAGAGAAACAGAAGGAGAGGACGGAGACAGAAACAGAAGGAGAGGAGAGGAGAGAAGAGGATGGAGGCAGAGAGAGGAAGAAAAGAAAAGGACAGAGAGAAGAGAGAAACAGGAGAAGAGGAGAGGACAGAGACAGAGGAAGAGAAACAGAAGGAGAGGAGAGAAGAGGACAGAGGCAGAGAGAGGAAGATAAATGGAAGTACAGGAGAGAAGAGGACGGAGGCAGAGAGAGGAAGAAAAGAAAAGGACAGAGAGAGGAGAGAAACAGGAGAAGAGGAGAGGACAGAGACAGAGGAAGAGAAACAGAAGGAGAGGAGAGGAGAGAAGAGGACGGAGGCAGAGAGAGGAAGAAAAGAAAAGGACAGAGAGAAGAGAGAAACAGGAGAAGAGGAGAGGACAGAGACAGAGGAAGAGAAACAGAAGGAGAGGAGAGAAGAGGACAGAGGCAGAGAGAGGAAGATAAATGGAAGTACAGGAGAGAAGAGGACGGAGGCAGAGAGAGGAAGAAAAGAAAAGGACAGAGAGAGGAGAGAAACAGGAGAAGAGGAGAGGACAGAGACAGAGGAAGAGAACAGAAGGAGAGAAGAGGAGGGAGACAGAGAGAAGAAGAGAAGGAAAGGACATAGAGAGAGAAGAGAAACAGGAGGAGAGGAGAAGAAACACCGTGTCTGATTCAAATTCCAAACAGAGTTTAATTTAAATTGTAATCAAAGGTAAAAGTGCACGCTGTAGTGAACACTGCTGAACACACAGACACATTAAAAAGCACATTGACTTTAAAAACTCACGTGGATCGTTGTTCAGTTTAAATAAATCACCTCATTAGTATAAATCAATACCAGCCTCTCTGAGTTTTTAGCTCCAGGCGCGAGTGTGTCTCCTCTCAGGACCGTCAGGCAATTAACAACGAGCGCAGCGAAGCAGCGAGTCCCATCAAACCCTGAGGACAGCAGAGAGGACGTCAGGAAGAATAACTGTACTGATGGGAGTAAGTGAAACAACATTTTGACTCCTTATTGATTCTCGTTATCGTAAACCTGCAGAATCACAGACTTTGGAGATTGAAATCGAGGGAGAGCTGGCTGTGAAGGAGTCTGAGGTCAAACTTTCTGAGTGTAAACATCACAGGAAAGAAGAATACAGTCACGCCTTAAAGGTGTTTTTAAACCGGAGGAACTTTACCCCTGAACTACGTGCGTTTCAACCGGTGGACCCAGGGTCTAAATTTAGTTCAGGGGTAGATAATCTCCCCCCTAAAAAGCCCCTGCTAGGGGGGTAGTACTTTTCAAGGTCCCAGGACTTTCGGGGGGCGGGGCCTGCAATGCCGAACGTGTCTGATTGGTAGATTAACCTCAGTGTTTTTATTCCTCCCGCCGTCCACAATAACATCACACACATCTGTGATTCTCTTGATTTCTCTTTCTTTCATTAGTTTTTATTTGTTCTATCTGTTTTGTATGTGTGTGTACTTTTCAAAAGAAGAAGCTGTGATTCTCTTGATTTAGCAGCTTGTAACAGTAGTCTTCTCTCAGCCCACCGTGAATGCGTCTCTCCTCCCGGTGTTCCGGTTTTAAAAGTGACCCTGTAAACTGGAGACCTTCAGCTGAACGTGTCAGTGTTTGTGGAGTTTACACAGCTGTTGAAACACAGGCTTCCGGGTCAATTTTTTTGTGGTCAAATTCATTTTTTTGTCAATTTTTTTTTTGTTAAGATTTTTTTCTGCAAAATTTTTTTGTCAATTTTTTTTGGGTCAAATTCATTTTTTGTCAAATTTTTTTTTTGTCAAATTTTTTTTCGTCAAAATTTTTTTGTCAAATTTTTTTTGTCAAAATTTTTTTTTATCAAATTTCTTTTTTCAAAGTTTTTTATTTCAATTTTTTTTTCAATTTTTTTCCAAAAACCATTCACAGTCATTGTTTTTTCCATCTGTGATTCTCTTGATTTCTCTTTCATTAGTTTTTATTGGTTCTATCTTTTTTGTATGTGTGTGTACTTTTCAAAAGAAGAAGCTGTGATTCTCTTGATTTAGCAGCTTGTAACAGTAGTCTTCTCTCAGCCCACCGTGAATGCGTCTCTCCTCCCGGTGTTCTGGTTTTAAAAGTGACCCTGTAAACTGGAGACCTTCAGCTGAACGTGTCAGTGTTTGTGGAGTTTACACAGCTGTTGAAACACAGGCTTCCGGGTCAATTTTTTGTCCATTTTTTTTTGGGTCAAATTCATTTTTTGCCAAAATTTTTTTTGTTAATTTTTTTTTTCATCAAAATTTGTTTGTCAAAATTTTTTTGTCAAAATTTTTTTGTCAAATTTTTTTTGTCAATTTTTTTTGTCAACATTTTTTTGTCAAATTTCTTTTTTTCAATTTTTTTTTTCAATTTTTTTTTTCAATTTTTTTTTCAATTTTTTTTTTCAATTTTTCTTTTCAAATTTTTTTTTGTCAAATTTTTTTGTCAATTTTTCTTTATCATTTTTTTTTGTCAATTTTCTTTTTTTCAAATTTTTTTTTCAAATTTTTTTTTCAAATTTTTTTTTCAAATTTTTTTTTCAAATTTTTTTTTCAAATTTTTTTTTCAAATTTTTTTTTCATATTTTTTTTTTCAAATTTTTCTAAAAATCATTCACAGTCATTGTTTTTTCTTCTTTGCTACTCGCGCTTATCTCCTCTCACGTGTTGATTTGCACAATCTACACAGGACTTCACCCTGTGGTCAATACGCAGACAACAATGGGGGCACAGGAACCTTGTAGTTCAGGGTGAAGTAGTTCTGGGGGCTAAAATAACTCTTGGTGGAAATGCACCTTTGGTCTCAAATCAAAGGTTTATTATTCAACCTGCAGTGTGACCGATGGACGAGTGTTATCAAGTTTCCTGATTCCTTTGAGTCCACTGAGCTGCAGCGCCTCACCTGACCATCATCCTATCTTTTACCTTTCTGAAGTGGAGCCTCTCAGGTAAAACATTTCTTACGCCAGAGCCTGGGCGTGTTAAAGGTAGAAACCCTGCTGACGTGTGGTCGAGGCGGTGACATAAGGAGGCTCTGTGTGTGGGTATGGAGGAGGGTGTCTCAGTGGAAGACACTGACATGAGTTACCTCCACTAAAGTCTTCAGGTTTGATTAAAATGCAGGACGTTGAGTCTGCGTGAAGAAGAGAGGATGACTGATGAGTCCCTTCTTTATCTCCATCATGTCTCTGCTCAGCTTCTGTTTGGTGGATCAGGATGGATCAGAGTGTCAGTGGGGATCTGTCAGCATGTTCAGTAGTTGTCATCCATTGTTCTTTCAAAATGAAGGGTTTAATTAAATACGGGGACACTGATACACTAATTAGCTCAACTCCAATGTTACAAATCAGTTATCTGTCCTCTCACAGATTAGCCGAGTACAAGCAGCTTCTCGTTTCAGATTACGCACACTGTCACCTTCACAGATTCCAGCTGAAGATCAGATCAGCTGATAACAAATCACTTTAATCCTCTTAATAACTCAGAGTCGAACTCAGCTGTCAGAACTCTCGTCTGCAGATTGTTTGTGACTCAAAGGAAGTCTCAGTCTGTCGTAGAGCCAGACAACCATGTTTCTGTCATCCAGATAAAAAGCTGATTCTCTCACAACAAACGGGGAAGATGCCATCATATCAACCTGTCATGACTTCACATTTGATTTGGCAGCCTCAGTTTTTAGATCAAGCTTGAAGGAATTGTTCTCACTTGAGTCAATCGTCAAGTTAAAGGAGGAGTTCAAAACCTGCAAACAGATCTGTATATTCATGTTTCCATCATCTCCTTCAGGTTCGACTACTGCGATACCCTCCTCATTGGGACCCCCAGCAAAAGTCTCCATAAGCTCCAACAAATTCAGAACACCACAGCCAGGATCTTACTCAGTCAGAAAACATGAGCACATCACCCCAGTACTCCGCACACTTCACTGGCTTCCTGTCACTGCAAGAATTAGCTGTTGCAAAATTATCACAGATCAGTGCATCTATGGAAACTCCCCATCATACCTCAAAGAACTCCTCACCCAGCACACCCCAATCCGGAACTCACGCTCTGCACATCAGAACCTCCTCCACCCTCCCAGAACCAAGCTCTGGACCATGGGAGACCTTGCCTTTTGTGCTGCTGCACCACGTCTATGGAACTCCCTACCCAGCCACCTCAGGACCCCCACAGACCGGGGATGCTTTTAAGAAACATTTTGAGACCTTCCTCTTTAAAGAGGCTTTTAACTTATTGTAAGTACTGCTTTTAAGAAATGTTCCAGTGTGTTTTTACTGTGTGCCTGAAGGACTTGTGCATCTTATTTAGTGTGTTATAAATAAAATGTATTATTATTGTTATTATAAGTGTCTGCACAGATTGACTTTATGAACATTTGGAACTGTGACTGTTTCACGCCTTCCTTACTTTAGCTGCACATTCAGTCTTTATTTAATCAGAGTGAAGCGTTTCACAGCAACATTCAGTTTCCCGTGTTGCACTCACACTTTGTTCGGTCTCATCAGGTATTCTGCAGGAAACTCACCGGCATGTTTTTGTTTTTGCAGTCATTTTTTTACACCTGCACCAGCGCACTGAGAAGCAATACCACGTGAATAATTAACTTTAAAGTTCCACCGGATAGACAACACATTTAATCCACAGCTTAAACAAGATCTCACTGAGCAGGTTATGAAGACACTAACAGAATCTAAATGTGCTGCTGCTCCTGGTCCCTGACAGGAAGAGAGGAACTCGATGACTGATGGAAGATGTAGAGAAGTGTGTCTAGTCATCGAGGGACTGCGTGCAGCACAAACTGTTTCCTTGCTTTTGCAGCTGAACTTCAATCACACTCTGACATTTACTTGAAGCAGAGAAACATTTTGTTTTTAATTCCCTAAAAACATTTCTTCCTTCTCTAAATGTTGCAGCTTTTTTAGACGCTTACTTTTCAAGTTATATTTACTTTAAAGCATGCATACCTCCTATATCCTACCCCTTGTTTCCTCTCCTCTCCTTGTGCTGCACATATTGTAATAAAACAGGACAAATTCATCCGTCTACCATAACATTTTTGCCACCATCCATCTGACTGTAAGCCGTGTGTATGTCCTCTCACACTGCAGCGATCCCCCGGCTCCCCGTTCTTTTCCATCTGTCACTTTAACACCAAAGGACACCCTGAAGAAAAGATCATTTCATAAAGAAAAGGAAAAGTAGGCAGGAAATTTCCCCAAATCATTGCTCTGCAGCAGGAAGCTTTTCATTCCCACCCATCCATCATCTGTGTGTGTGTCCTGGAGCTGCAGCCGACAGAGTGATGAGAAATAAAACGACTAAAAGAAATGTGTAGCGGGAGGTAGAGAGCACCTTTCTCTGCTTTTCACTCTTGTTGTATTTCATATTTCATAAGCTTTGAAGACACTTACACACGACAGGCTCAACTCAAGGGCCACAGATTCACCAGTCACACCTCGTCTCTGATCTTAAATCATGAAGACTATTTCAATTTGACATTACTTTTGCAGAAAAGGACATAAGTGGATACTCGGCTTCATCCATTCATCCATCCATCTAACATCTAAACTGCTTTTATTCTGCAAAATTCAAAGATCCAGGAGAAGGATTTGGATAAATTGGCCCTTCAACAGCAGGATCAACCAACTTAACTGCAACATTTCTACCTCAAGTTTGCACTGCCTGATATTAACCCTCGTTTTGCACGTACTGACGTGCAAAAAGCTCAGACTGGGGGCAAACTAAAGTCCTTCTGAGAGGTGTGCAAACATCTAAAAGCTCTGGCAAGTTAAATATTTGGAGGCTTGTGACTTAAATCGTGTGGTGTAAAATCTGCACTGACTACTGCTGATGAATTAAATCTAATGAGAGCAAAAACAGGGTGAGGGAGATATCAGGGGAACTCCTGTCACGTGCAGGATTCTGTGTCTTCTCCTGTTGCAGTGTTTGCATGTTTTAGAGATAAGGATCATGTGTGATATCCTTTAAGTGAGATGTCTTGTGATGTGTGATCCCTTTCCTATCACAGTCAGGGGTGATGTATGCAGGGTGTGGGGGTGGAAGAATCTGAGGGCCCATAAAAGATGATTGAACATTCGTGGTAGTGAAGCGTTTGGGCTCAGTGTCATGTGTTTTCATGGGGTCCTGCAGTGGACAGGATTGCATTTTTCAAATTCTTGAAATAATCTCACAGAGGATTTAGTGTAAATATGTGAAGCACTATTCAAAGATGAGATGGTTCCCTGACAGCTTTGACTTGATGAAGATGGACGATGTAGCTTCCTGAGGTTCTCCCAGTCCTGTGGAAGTCCTGTGTTAGTCGAGTCTGCCGCCTCTCCCTTTTATGAGTTTGACTTCTCTCAATATTTATCTTTCTAAATTATGGTAAAGTGGCCTTTTCAGGCTCTTCCTTACTGCAAACACAGCTCTGAGACTCATCAGCTCCATCCATAATACACACTGAAACACACACACACACACACACACGCACACACACACACACACTCTCTCAGCCTCTAAAAAGCGCTCCCATGCTTTGCCTAACTGCACCCACGGACACATCTATCACTGTCACATCTAAAATTCAGCCGAACCATGAGCCAGAGTTCAGCATAAACACAAACACAGGCGCACAACAACACACTCTAATACATTCACACAAACAAACACACAAATACATACACACAAATCATTGTCATGAAGCCTTGTTGGATAATACAGGGCTATTTACTGCTGTATTGATGTATGCAGCAGGCTGATAAACATACACACACACACACACACACACACACACACACACAGCTCCATAAAAATCATTTTTAAAGAGCAGCTCTGACAGGAGGAAGACAAGAGGCCGAAGGTTACAAAACAGGGGGATGGATTTCAGAGATGATTGAGGAAAGAGGAGAGAGGGAAGAGATGGAGAGAATGAAGAAGAAAAGAGAGAAGAGGAAACAAGAGAGGAGACTGAGAGACATTAAGGAGCGGGATGGAGAGAAATTGGAGATAATGGCCGAGCTGCAGGGTGAAAGGTGTGTGTGTGTGTGTGTGTGTGTGTGTGTGTGTGTGTGTGTGTGTGAGAGAGAGAGAGAGAGAGAGAGAGAGAAAGTGTTATCATGGTTGGGGTCCAAGAGCAGATAGTAATTGAGTCCTGTTGGAGTTTTCTTTCTGGATTTCCAACAACATGACGAGAGTCCTGAGCTCCATCAGCCGGCTCAGAGTTGGTTAGAGACACACACACACACACATATACAGACACCAACACACACACACACCAACACACACACACCAACACACACACACACACAAACACAGCAACACACACACACATATATACAGACACCAAGTGTTGAATATTGAACATGAACATAAATCTCCACACACACAGAGAGACATGCCCACAAGCATGAGACAAAAGTCCAGAATAGGAGAGAAACTCACTGACGCGATCATGCATTATATACAATTCACACACACACACACACACACACACACACACACACACACACACACACACACACACACACACACACACACACACACACACACACACACACACACACACTGTATCTCTCTCTCTCTCTCTCTCTCTCTCTCTCTCTCTCTCTCTCTCTCTCTCTCTCTCTCTCTCTCTCTCTCTCTCTCTCTCTCTCTCACACACACACACACACACACACACACACGTACAGTAATGAACCTCCCATAGTGCCCATTCATCACTGCTTGGCTTTGTTGCTGTGGGATAAAACTAATGAGCCATTACTGTTACTGTTACCCAGAATGCATTGCGTTTGCCCTTTCAGCCCTCAGCCTCTTGGTCATTGTTTGCACGTACGTGTGACTCTGCATGTATTGTGTTTGTACATGTACATATCTGTGCATGTATGCTACTCAGCATTAATCATGATATACTTATGCTCATATTGAGTGTGTGCGTGTGTGTGTGTGTGAGTGTGTGTGTATGTGTGTGTTCACTTCAGACGGCTCCATTAGTTTGATAATTGATTAAACGTAATAATCAGAAAGCGGTTGCATGTTCACATCCCTCTCTGTCTCTGTTTTCTCTCCCTCCATCAGCAGCAGCGGAGTCGTCATGTGGAGCATTTTTCCCTCACTGTGATTAAAGGTTAAATCTGCTGCAGGATGAAGACTACGCTACAATACGTACGAAGATCTGGACTGTCACACATGACTGCCTCTCCACGAGGAAACACACGGCTGTGAGTCTCGTAAAAACAGAACATTCATCTCGGTTACGATGCAGAAAATACATCAACCTGCCTCCTGCAGGTACAGCTAACAGACTCACTAATGATCTCATCTGCAAGAACAGCTGCTGATACTCTTCCTCCTGCAGAACAAGCTTTCACACATTAATACACACGTTGGCATCCAGGTGAAAGTATTAAAACGGAAGCACCTCGTTTTCTGCAGGATGCCAGATTTATGACTCATAAAGCTCTTTTCATATTGTCAGTTCAAGGTGTGATATTTATGTCTCTGTGACGTGATGTGTGGATGTCACCGAGGCGAGATGGTGTGACCAAGAGGTAGTAAGAGAGACGTTGGAGGGGAGATGGGATCACTGTGAGCCGACGGAGCAAGCACTGTGTGTGTGTGCGTGTGTGTGCATGCAAAGCTCCCAATGTGTGTTTACTTCTCATGCTCCTGCAACTGAAAATCACACACTGGACACTGATATTACACGACTCTCAGCTGGGCTGTGTTTTGAGCACACAGTTTGAAAAGAGTTGAGATCTGCAGGATGTTAGAAATGCTTCAGTGTTGATCTTGTGACTGGCTTCAAGATGAACAACTTAAAACAATCAGAGCCATCGTTATAAGACAGAAAGCTGCATCAAAGTCACAAGGATTCAGACAACCTCTGATTGATTATGGTGATGTTTTATATATGCATGCATCCACTCATTGCCTTCACTCTCTGGACACCGTTTTTCATGGAGCTCTGAGGTTCATTGCAGGTTTTAAGTCTCTAACTCATCACTGCTCTCTGTATGCTCGAGTTGGCTGGTCTGCATTGTCTACCTGTAGACTACATCACAAGCATGTCCTTGTTTATAAGGCAAGTCTTAACTTACTTCCCTCTTATTTATGCAACTTATTCATTTAAAAAATACTGGAAGCTCCAGTCTCCACTCTGTGACCCAGTCAGAACACTCGTTTTTGGTTTCGGTCCCCAGAGTGCGTCCTGAAATGAGTAAAAAGAGTTTTAGATATGCTGCTCCTGCAGCCTGGAACCTGCTGCAAGAGAGCCTGGGTTTGAGGGAGCTTGTCTCTTTAAATGTTTTTAAAAGCAGACTGAAGGCTCTTGAGGAAGATGCATCAGCATGTAGATGCTTTGACTGATGACTTTTGTTCTGAAATTCATGATATGTTGTCATCTTTTAGAATTCTGTGTTGTTTGTCTGTAACTTTGTTGGAACATGATGCTGCGATCTTGGCCAGGACACACTTGTAAAAGAGATTCTTAATCTCAATGTGGTTTTCCTCGTAAAATTAAATTAAATTATATAAACATGTGGTGCTTTGAAGTGCAGTCAGGTTTGTCCTCAATTGCATAAAAAGTTAGTTTGCATCTGGTTTTCTGCAGAACTGAAACCAAAACTGAGCTCATGCATGATAAAAGACAACAAGTGAGCGAGTAGAGAACTGATGAGACCCTCAATCATGTGAGTATGATCTGTTCAGATGCAGCAGGTGGGGCAGATCAGATACAGAGGAGTCAGTGTCCAGTCCTCCCACCAGAAATATGACCAGTAAAAACAAAGCAGGATGGAAAGGTAACTCACCACTAGTCTCAGGTGCTCCTTCTTCAAATCTCAATCCTCATAGAGCTCCTACTCAGTGGCAGGCTGCAGACAGAGAGACACAGAGAGATTAGGAGATGAGAGGCGTTCATGTTTGATGATCTTTTAAACGTTTCACAGGTAAGAAGAGAGGCAACAATCATTAAAATCATCCTCAAAACTCTGCAAACTTCCACAGACAGAAGAAACACAATGTCACAAACACGCTCGAGGTGAGAGGAAGAAGAGTAAGACAGGAGAGGAAAATAAACTGAGAGGAGGAGGAGGAGTGTGAGAGCAGAAAACGAGGGTTATGGGTGTGTGATCAGGTCTCATTTGTAAAGATGTTGGTTAATTAGGAGAGCAGTCGTCCTCAGGGAGAGTTCACAGATAATAAACACAAATACAAACACAAACAAACTGAAGTGTGTGTGTGTGTGTGTGTGTGTGTGTGTGTGTGTGTGTGTGCGTGTGTGTGTGTGTGTGTGTGTGTGTGTGTGTGTGTGTGTGTGTGTGTGTGTGTGTGTGTGTGTGTGTGTGTGTGTGTGTGTGTGTGTGTGTGTGTGTGTGTTTTAATAAAAGTGAGATGTGTGATCGCAGACAGAGTAATAAACATATGAAGGGGAGCAGAGTGGGAGAGAGAGATATCAGGTTTATTTGGGCTTTGTGTTAAATATTGAGTTTTGGTGAGTGTGAGTCATCCTCTGCAGATTACGACAAAGATTCCTCTCTGACCACAGACTCATAAAAACGCCTCTGAGCATGATGAAACTCAGAACCACTGGACACTTCCTCTCTCATCGAGTCCCCTCAGGCGTTTCAGAGTTTTACAAGCTTTTCATCTCAGTCCGAACTGATTCAACATTTCAACTTCTGCAGAATGAAACAGGAACAATCTCAGAGCGAGCTGTCCCTTCATTCAGTGTGGAAACTTTAGTTCTATCAGGTGGAGCATTATACGCCTGAGTTTCCTTTAGAGGCTGTGTTCCCCTGCTCACAGATCCATGCCTGCAGTTCCCTCATGTACCAGGATGCATTCTGCATACCAATGCAGACTCAGCCTGGGTTTTATGGCCTCCGTGTGTGCTCCAATAAAAACTGCTGTCAGCCACATCGCCCCAAAATGTCCCCTCTCAATAAACCCTCCGCGCTCATATTTTGGGAAGACATATCTGTTTTGTAGTGTAGTATAGGAGTTGGAGTTTAATATAAGCCGGGCGGGCGCTGGAAATAGGAGCAGAAATTGCATGTACTTCTTCAAGGGCACCAACTACATCAGATAGAAGAGCTGGTGTGGAGAGGGAAACTGATTCAGCTGCTGCTCCACTCTGCACCCCAGAGACGGGGAAACACTGGAGACAACTGCTGCTGTTCTTACACCATGCACCGGACTCAGAAACACAGATGAGGTTTCAGATATAGAATGATGCTCATTAAAGCTCATGTAGGTAATGTTTTCAGATGTTTGTGTTTGGCGTCCAGCCTCTGACCTCATCTCTCCTCACAGATTTATCTTACATGCAGAAGTTTGAGGAGTGGTGAGATAATATCCTCCTGTTGGAGTCTGCATGTGGATGCTAGGCTGAAAGTATGAGTGCAGCTCTGGTCACGGCTAAATTCCACCAGATCCGTCTCCGATCCGTCACAGCACAGGATCTGATAGGTTTCTATTCTAGTCAATGTGTTAACTTCCACTGGATCCATTCCATTGCGTTCCAGCTGTGTCTCTGATCCGGTAGGTTGGAGTCCTCTGGATCAGAGACACAAGACTTCTATTGTTCCCGGATGCCGTAGCACAACGCATCAATCTCAACAGAGCAGATGGAGCGGGACAGGAAGTCAGGTTTCACCAAAACAAAATGAAAACATCCGGTTAATTTTCAGAATAAAACACTCTGTGTTATCACCAGATCGTATTTCACTTAACTACAACAACAAACCAACTTTTGTCTCAAATCATGATGAGCGGAGCCAGGCCTGGAGTCAACAGGTCAGAGGTTTTCAGAGGACCAGAAAGACAACATGGATGAGGAGAGGAGGAGGAGGAGGAGAATCCTTGATTCAGTGATTACAGAGGGAAAACCTCGGTCACATGACTCCAGCTGTCCGGCGGTCCTGCTTCCACCCGACACGGATCTGGTGGAAGTCCCGTGTGATTGATAGAGCAGAGGGAGAGGCTGCAGGAATCTTGCAGCTTGAAACAGAACACCAACTTTCCTGTGACTGTGAGCATCATGCATGTAAAGAGTGAAATCAGTACAGCTCAGTCTCAGGCAATGCTTCATTTGATTCAAGAAATCAAATCTGTTAAAACTGATTAAAGTTTAGACTCAGAGACCTTGATCGATGTTTTTTTAAATACACTCACAGTTCAATCTCTTCATCCAACAAACCTTTAAACACAAGGGAGATATTTCTCGTTGGTGATGCCTGACATTTCCTTTTTATCCTTTTTCTATGAATGTTTTCGTGCCACTTTAACCTCTTATTGATGGGACTGCTGAAGAGAAACAAGACAGAGACAGCAGGAAGGAAATATGCAGATAAAGGGAGGAGGACTGCAGCTTCACGTTGAGTTAAACTGGCGCCTGATGCTGCAACAGACCGGTCCTCCTCACGGTGGATTTAAAGGTTAACTCATTTGTTTGAGAAATAGTTTTCCTCTCCAGCTGTGATAACAACATATTTCTGCTGCAAACATGAAGTAAAATATTCAGTCTTTGCTCAGCTGAATGTAAATGCCTTGTTGATTTGATGTGGTCATACTTCTCCACACGCGCTCCATCAAACACCTGATGAGGAGGGAATGAATACAGCAGCTGTCCATTAAATCAGAGGATCCAGCCTCTTGTTTAGGATATAAATAAATCCCTTCATCCTATTTCGGGTGGTCATGACCTCCATTAGTGGGTCGATGGAAACCTTTCTTCGCTCTGTCAATATCTCTTAATCTGCTGATAGGGACGCCGCTCGGAGACCGGCGCGGAGACGACCTCCTGCTCTGCAAGGTGGACCAATCTGACTGCACTCAGCAGATCAAGGGTCTGGATGTTGTAATTCAACAAAGACAAAGAGATACACACGAGTAAATCCAGCTTATGTGTGTAACTGAGTTGCCGATGACCTTGAATGTATTATTTTCATTTTCTAAGCTGTACATTCAGGATGATTCCTGCATCTTAAAGTCTTGTGGGGTTTCTGCATGAAGGAAAAAGCTGCACTTATTCACAGATTTCTATTTACAAAGGTCAATAAATCTTAGTAGTAAGGATGTTATTACATTGAACTACTTTCCTCCTGCTAAAGTGTTCAATATGGACTCCATAAATCCTGCTGATGTGTGATTGGTTAGTGGTGTTTGAGCTACAGTGCACTTAAACAACAAATTCAACTTTGATGGCTTCTTGCTCAGTAAAGTGGCAGTACAATCACGCCTTAACAGTGCCCCTCTCCTCCAAATATCAGATGAGTGCTTGTGATTGGTCGGAGAGAGTCAGGTGGTTTGTATGTGTGTGATTGAGGAGGGCATCATGACCCGAGGGGAGTCAGATCGGAGTGAGATGGAGCAATCTGCAGGAGAAAATGAGTTCTCCTCTCCTGACTCATTTCACTGTCAACAACATTCTCCACAGCAGAAATCAATCACATCACGACGGCTTGTTGAGACACTTTCTCTGAACAACCGTCTCCAACATGCTTCCATTTCCTTTTATACAGACATGAAAATTTAATCACAAACTTTCCACCTCTGGTTTCTTATGCCTTTCAGGTTTTCTTCAGGAGGTGGAATGAGCTGAAACATCATTTTCAGCTTCTATTTCTGTTTAAATATTAATAACTTCACAGTTCGAATGCAAAGACTTCACGCTGGGATGAGACTCGAGCATGAATGTGTCACACGAGATCCAGGAGGCTAGGTTTGTTTGGAGTGAGAGAAAACTCACTTCCTTTAACATCTCCTGAACAGAAGACTTTCAGGTTACTGAAGCTTACATCCATGAAGAAAGCTGCACAACTCTCTGCTGCAGAAAACCTTTTAAAACAGTGAAGAATGAAGAAAAGTGATCCTTGCAAATATATAATCAATGCAGGAACACAAAGTCCTGCTCATCCCAGTCTGGATTTGTAAAAGAGAAAGTTTTGAAAAAACGGACAAAAAGTGTCTGTAAAATATTCACCACACTGACGTCCCCTTCGCTTTAATCGCTCCATTTAAATTCTGTCCTCCTGACTCCAGCTGCAGTATTTCAGAGCAGTAAGTGACATGAAATAAAAACAGTGAAATGAAGCCCACCAGGTGAGGAGTGACACTCTCTGGTTTGATGCAGCTCTCCTGCAGCAGGTTCCTTAAAAGGTCTCTTGTTTAGTGATCAGAAAATGTTTCAGAGCGCTCCTGAAGCGCGGCCTCGGGTCACCTTTTATCACCGCTCTGGTATTCATGCAGCTGTTCATCTGCAGATTTCACATCTGTGGCATTTTGGAAGCTGAGTGCAGAGCATGAAGTCCAATCACAGGTGATGCATTAACATTTCTTTCATTACCACAGCTCAGAATTAAACATGAGGGGAAATGCAAAACACATAAAGGATTTATGAAAAAGGTTAATACCAACTCGTGGCGAGGTCAGAGGCTCTGAGTACCGCTGCAGTGCCTGTTCTGCACATGCAGGGCTTGTCTTTAGGTGTGTACAATATGTAAAGACTGCAGAAAACATCTTTGAGTTAAGAGGCTGTAACCCCCTTAAAAATTGGAAGAACGCTCCAGCCTGTCTGTCAACTCGGCCACACCCACGTTATGCAAATGTACTCTACCATAACTCCTCCTCTTACTGTTATATTAATGGATGCATTTTTATAAGATACAGAGTGTACTGACCGAGTTGCAACCCTTCGAGCATAAAAAATGAAGCCAATGAAAAAGTGCTAAAAGCTGCAGTTCCTCGAGCGTCCACTAGAGGCTGGCTGCAAAAGCCCCGGAAGCCACATGCATACCCATTCTTAAAACCCATTTTGGGTGGTGGGGCGCTTTTTGCCTTTATGACAGGACAGCTGAATGGAGACAGGAACTGTGGGGAGTAGAGAGAGTGGGGGAAGACATACAGGACATGGTCGCGGCCGGGAATCAAACCGGCAACCTCTACGACGAGGGCTTTAGCCTCTGTATGTGGGAGGCTTAGACCACTAGGCTACCAGCACCCCTTCAACAGCGCCCCTTCACCAGCGCCCCTTAAAGCCCAACTTCACAGTAAACTTAAACACCCCCTTAAACGCTTCTTAAGCCAGGCTATATAACAATAAAAGTATAAAGATAGGCATCTTAACATGGGACCATATGGTGATTCTTCTGCTTTTGATGCCAGCCCCAAGTGGACACTCAAGGTACTGCAGTTTTATGCATGATCTCAATGGCTTCATTTTCCAACTCCTCTCAGTTTAGACACCAAATCTGCAGATTGTGGATTGCATTTTAGATAATAACTAAGAAACCAGTATCAGTTACACACTTTGTTGGTGACTATGACAATTATGGTACATGCAAAATATAATGTACACACCTTTAGTGCCTTAGAGAGGAGTTACCCTTTTAAAGAAGTCAAGTCAGGTACTCTGGATTAACTGTTCAGCCAATAAATGAACCAAACTACAGTTTGTCACCTGTCTGGATTAAAACATCTGGGCTTTTTGAATAATTTGAGGAAGATGCATCAGCTTGTGGATGCTTTGATATTGATATTGTAAACTTTAATTTAGAAATCTGGAAGGGAAGGGAGGACATAAATCAGTCTGTTAACCAGCATTCTCAGTCTTTTATGATCTACTTCAGAGCTGTAACTCTCACTCAGAGAACACAGTGAGCTCCTCTCAGTCCTGACAACAGTCTTTGAGTCCTGCTGAAATGTTATCAAGCAAGACACTGAAACCTTCAGAGCCTCCTCGCCTCACTTCCCAATGGCTGCTTTCATTTAAATGCAAATCCTAACTGCTGAGATATAGATGGATGCATAATTGAATCATGTCAGCTATGAGAGGGAGCAATGGGATCTTTCATGTAGTGGAGCTATAGACATACAGGCAGGAGAATAGATGACTATATACAGAACATGCATACATATAAGGTCTTTATGCAACCGAGCATAGATCGGGAAGAGGCACCCTGCTAAAACTCAAACGCCCCAGATTCATTTCATGGAGGAAAGATGAGGCTGCAGGGCGAGGGGACGAGCTGAGCCGAGCTTTAGTTTGTAGTCTTATGAAACACTGAGAGGCGGAGGCGACGCTGCACTGTGATGCTTTTTACTTCCTCTCTCCTGACATCTCCGTTAGCTGGAATCTCTTCATGATGCGTTCATGCTGCATCAGTCACCGTGACCCTGCACTCACCCATGGGTGCTAAACGTCACCAGCTCTGACTTTGGTTGACATAAAGTGATGAAGAGTTCAAGGAGACAGACACACTCTCCGTCCAAGAGTTTCACTCAGCAGTGGACTCTTCATCACGGGTAAAAAGTACGCTGTCAGGAGAGACGAGGGTCACTGACGTCTGAAACTAACAAACAGACAACAGCTGAGAGAGCTGCACAGTCACAGATCAGATATGCAAGACCAGTCAGAGTGGCAGCTCTGCTCACTTCACTTCTTCATGAATTAAAGAGTCCAGATGGACATGCATTAAACAACAGAGCAGGATCTGTGTGTGACAGCGGACAGAGTTAAACAACTTTACTCGCCATGATGAGACGCCAACAGGCTCCCTCCTAAATCACACATCCTAACACTTTAACCGTCCAAAGATGGAGCAGTGTTCATGTTATTTCTGTTTTATTTGTGATCAACATTTATGAGTTTGACTTCATGAGGACAAATGAGGAAGTCACAAGTCATAGAATGGAGAATGAGCAGAGCTTTTACTGCTCAATGTGTGCAGTCAATAAAAGCTTTGTTCCCCATGCTCCCTTCGATCTCATATTCTTGAACATTGACAGTGAAAAGCAGAGATCCTCTGAGCCTCTCTACGTCAATTGATTCCAGTTTGAGAAACGAGCCGGTGTCTCAGCAGCGTACCTGTCTCAGTAAAGGTTAAAAACAAGGATTTTCTCCCAGGGAGGCAAAAGTCTGCTCACACTTCAGCTGTGGAGCTATTTCAGCCAGCACAAAACACTTGTGTCAACTAACTAACTAACTAACCCCACCGTGACATCCCCGGAGCTGGAAATAAACTGCACCTCAGCGTGAGACACGTTTAGATTTTAAGGACCTGATATTTGTCACTTTGCCTTCAGGCTACACAGTGGTACACATGAGTCAGACCAGGCTGTGGAGTCAGGCAACTTCTTACTTAAACATTTGTGTGAGAAATATTCTGCTCATTTGAAGACTCACTTCTCAGAGCTAATAATGGTGCTGTTAATCCTGAACTTGAAAGAAAGAAGAGACAGTATATCTGATGATGCATTGCCTCCTGATCGTATGTTTCATCCCTCACGTTGCAGCCCTGACTCCTCCCAATTTACTGCAGCTGAGCAATGCCCTAAACATCCCCACTGCTCCATGTTTGAGGGTTCAAACTGTGGTTACACTGACGGCTTTAAAGTGGATTTCATTTGGGATATGAAGGGCAACACATACAAGAAAATGTGTGTGTGCATACAACCAGAGCAAAGCTGTGTAACGGCACACACAGGACACGCCATAATTTTTGTTTTCTCTCTCTCTCTCACACACACACACACACACACACACACACACACAAACATAAACGCAGCTCCCCTTGCAGAGCTGTGTTCTCTTTTCCACCCGTTATTAACGCGCACATGAAATAATAATTATCATCCCAGCATGAGGTTATTTCTGTGAGCTCTGTTTGACCGCATGCTACCATTAAACAGTGTGTGTGTGTGTGTGTGTGTGTGTGTGTGTGTGTGTGTGTGTGTGTGTTTACAGCTCATCAGACTCCTCCAGACTGCGGCAGCGCCCGGAGTCAAACCTCAGGCCCGAGATACAGACGACTTCCTCCATCTATTAGCATTTTAAGCAGCATTCTGCTCTCCCGTGGGAGGATTAATTTTTTTGGAATTTACAAATTTACATCTTTCTCACACACAAGAATCACCCAGACGACTACAAAACCTGCACACACGATTCTGCAGCTCCAGAACTACCTCACAGGTTTTTATCTTTTAGAATGAAAAATATGTTTTCTGCAAATTTGACCCACATTTTAAAATTCACAAGATTAACTGAGGAAGTTTGAACTCCTCTTCAAAACAGAATGATGTTCTTGTTAATGAGCTGCCATTTGGAGGTAAATAAATAATAAAGCAGTGTACGCTTGAGAGCCGAGCTACCTGAGGCTGGGTGTGCACCGTGCAAACCGAAGATGATGATTCTGACTTCATGTTTTTATTGCACAACTGATTTTGAAGTCAGGCTTGATTGCAGAGCCATGAATGATTCCAACAATCAGAATCAAGCATCTTACACAACCGGAAGATCAGTAAGACAGCTGGGTAATAAGCTGACTTCAACTTCTCTCTTACAGTTTTCAAAGGAAACTTTATTGACAGTTTCACTCAGAGTTTCAACACGTACAGCGTGAGCACTGCAGGTCATGTTTGACAATCAGAGCGTGCAGTGAGGGCACATCATTTGTGCACTTTCTGAGAGTGGCACAGCGTGTGCCGGGCCTCAGATTGATTTCTTGCCACGATGGCGGTACGTCAACAAAGATAGAGACGGACTCTCTGTTCCAAATACGATCACTTCAGCTCCACAGAACCGAGACTGACGGCTTAAACGCAGATCTCTGTCTCCTCTGGTGTCACCCTGAGTTTTCATTTGATGGTCAAGAAGACGTTCTGAAGTGGAAAATGTTCTCCAGTCAACTCAGACTTTCAGAAATAGCTCTCATTTCACAAAGTGGAATGAGTTCTTGTCCGTGCGGCTGCTGTCCAATAAGCAGCAGAGGACTGAGTGCTTCTGTCCGCGGCTGTTCAACATTATTATTAGAGAGAAGAAGAAGAATCATTCAGAGTCCAGGCACCTGTCTGTCACCGGCTCACCTCTTTAACCTCCCAGCAGCAGTGTTTAGACTCAGAGAGATAAAGACAGCTGCAGCATGAACAGCTTTCACTGAGACAGGCGCTGCATGATTTGTGTATTTATAGTTCATCATGTGCAGGTTTGCTTCTCCAGACATCCTCAAAGGTCTGAGTCTGATGATATATAATGAAGAAAGAAGACATGCCTTCAGTAACTCCACCGCTAAAGGCATGAAAGTTTTCTCTTTCTGTTTTAGTGGATAATTCTTTATGAAGCATCACTAAACAGAGTCATTACTTCCTGCATGGCTCCGGTTTCCTTTGAAGTCAACAACATATTAAACAAATGACATACTTAAAATAAGTTAAAGGCCTCTTTAAAGAGGAAGGTCTTTAAGTGGTTCTTAAAAGCATCCACGGTCTGTGGGGGTCCTGAGGAGGCTGGGTAGGGAGTCCCACAGACGTGGTGCAGCAGCACAAAAGGCCCGATCTCCCATGGTCCGGAGCTTGGTTCTGGGAGGGTGGAGGAGGTTCTGATGTGCAGAGCTGGAGTTCAGGGTTTAGGGTTTGCTGGGTGAGGAGTTCTTTGAGGTATAGTGGGGCGTTTCCATAGATGCATTGACGGGTGATGAGTGCGACTCTGTAGTTAATTCTTGCAGTGACGGGAAGCCATTGAAGTGTGCAGAGTACTGGGGTGATGTGTTCATGTTTCCTGACTCTGAGTAAGATCCTGGCTGCGGTGTTCTGGATTAGTTGGAGCTTATGGAGACTTTTGCTGGGGGTCCCAATGAGGAGGGCATTGCAGTAGTCGAGCCTGGAGGAGATGAAGGCGTGGACAAGCCTCAGATACGGTGAGGGAGGGGCGGAGTCTGGCAATGTTCCTTAAGTGAAAGAACTTACACACCTGTACATCTCTACAAACCAACAAACTCAGACATGATGACAGGACAGGGTGAGACCGGACCCTGACATGAAGAGAGCTCAGAGCCAGAAGTAGAACATGCACAGTGTGTGTGTTGGACTTGTTCTCAAATCTCACCCTGTCCTGATAATCTGATATGAATCTGATATCCTCATGCCTGTGTATCTGACTCCTCTGAATCTCTCCTCCACGTCCTCGCTCAGATCTGTGAGGATTAAAGAGCCGCAGGCAAACACTTGGATGGATTCACTCGAACGCAACGTGATAAACAAACGGGAACTTCTCATCTCTGGAGGTTCATTTCTTTTCTTTTCAGATTACTGCCTCCAAACTCTCTCTCTCTCTTTCTCTCATTCCCTCCTAATTGTATTCAACCTCAATCAGCCTCATTCTCCCGCTCTCCTAATTGTGAGCCGGTTGTGTATCCATGGGACATTCCTCTGCTCGTTCTGCTCAATGAGCCTCTGTATCTCTCTCCTCATCATCACCCCTTCCCTTTCATACATCGCTCTGTTGCTTCTTTGTTTCCCCGTCCTCTTTCTGTCCCCTCTCTGTGTCGTTTTCAGCCTCTTGTCCTCCCTCGTTTATTTTCCCGTCAGTCTATTTCCAGTCGGCACGTCCACACTCGGTGATCTCCTGTGTGACCTCTCTCTCTCCTCTGGTGTGTGGTCGTTGTTTCAGAAGAGGAGGCTCTTCATCACTGTCACAGACGCCTCGTTCAAGCTCAGGCTCTGACTCCTCGGGTTTTAGTCAAGATGTTTAGGAGTCACTGTAATCACCTTCATCAGCCGTGTTATCCATGAACTTCTCTGGATTACAAACAAACTTGTTCCATATTTTAAAGCTGCAGACTTTATGAAAGCACAGAGCTTAACTTCTGAACTTCTCTGTTATTAATCTAAAGGGAAAGTTATGCTGAGAGCTTTATCGACCTTCCTCCAAACAATCCATCTCATACAGGGATGAAGGAGGGAGTTTGAACAGAATGCATTTATCACTTTTTATCTATCTGATTGTTAAATGTGAAAAATACAACACAAGGCACATCATTGTGTTGTTTCCTCATCAACAACGTTTAATAGAAAGCAGGAAAAAACAGGATCTCCCCACTCTGCAGGTGGAGACCGAAGCAATCGATCACAGATGAAGATCTGACCCAGACTACCTAGTAGATCACAGATCAACATTTATAAATCTTTATCTTAAGGCTGATTTCTACTTCTGCATTGAATCATGGTTCAAGGTTTCTTTATTATCCCCGGGGGGCAATTTGTCTTTCAGTCAGCGGTGACACAAACAAACAGAACAACAAGTCACACCAACACCAAAACATTCAAAACAGTAACAACATGTTATGCTGCATCGTTAAGCAGGCTAGCTGCTATCAGTACAAAAGAGTTTCTCTTCCTATTCGTCCGGCTTTTCGGTCATCGCGAATCTTCGGCCTGAGGGAAGCCGGGGAAATTCAAGAAAAAGAGGATGGCACGGGTCAGCCACGATGGACCAGGCCTTGCTGAAGGTCCTGGCTCGGTGAAGGCTTGACATGTCAGGCAGGGGGTGTGCCCGCAACCCTGCTGCATATCTTAACTATAGCCTGCAGTCTATTTTTATGTTTTAGACTTGTTGACCCGTACCAGGACACTATTGAAAAGGCTGAGAGTGATTCAATAAAACAGGAATGCACCTACGCACATAGCTGGCCTGCACCTCCTCCTCCAAAATCTAACTTGCTGTTAAGGGTGTAACGATTCATCCACTACATCGATGTATCGATTCATATTCCTGTGATCCGACTACATCGATCTGTGCTCTGCAAGTTGGCCTTCCAGACGACATATATCGATCTGACATCGTTTGAAAAGGTAATAAATGGATTGTATCCATACTAGGAAATAACACATTGGATTTAAGCACGGCAGACTTTATATGGATGAGTTTTTTTACACTTTTAATGATAAAGACGTTAAATTCAATTCAGGCTGCCTGTCTGTGACGCCATCGCCATCGCCACGCGCCAGCAGACAACAAAACACAGCATGGTGTATTGCAGAGGAGAAGCTAGCGAGCAAGGAATTATCAAGCCATCATTACGGTCCAGCGTTTGGAAACACTTTGGCTTTTGCAAAGACGGAGATGTTCTAAATAAGCTCGCTGTTTGTAGGATATGTAGTTTACCCTTCAACCTGTAGCAGTCACAGTACAAACACCTCAACTACATCTCCAACCTTAGGCACCAAACAAAAAAATCACACTACATTCAACCAGAAGAGCTCAGACTGCTGCACACACACATGGACTCTGATAAAGAATGACAGATATCCATAACTGTATTTCCTCTCTCTGCATTCAGCTCGTATTTCTGTGGACTGACAAATAATTCAACACGAGGAGGAGGAAGAAGAAGAGCAGGAGGAGGAAAACAGATGAATCCAGGGAGCAAAGCAAGGAGAGCAGCATACATGAAGCCTCTCTCCTCCGCTCTGCACCACATACCTCACATCAGCGCTCTGACAGAAACAAGAGGAATCCTATTCCAAAGAGAGAAACAGAGAGGAATGAGGAGTGGAGAAAGACAGCGTGTGCATCAGAGAGAGAGAGAGGGGGAGAGAGGCCAGGCTGAAGTTATGTTACCTCCATGTTTGTGCGATGAAGCTTCAGTGTTCGGTTGAATCAGCAGGAGGAAAGAAAAGGTGCAAGAAGAAGCTGCAGGATGTCAAATTAATACGAGGTGGATTGATTATGGCTAATGTGTAAACTGATGACTTGTGGACCGATGCATGAAGAGCTGAATGGATTATAGATCAGCAGGATGATGGAGGTATGACCAGAAAGTCTGACCCTCAAATATCCTTCACTCTGCATTAAACTGAAAACTCTCTCTGAGGGGACAGACAGAAATAAAAGTGTGTCTCTGCATCTCTGCACACACACGCACACACACGCACACACACACCAGACACAAACACACTCCTCCTGAATAATTCACACCCACCACACACCCTCTCTCCCACACTAATCTGTCACCTCCTCTGCGTCTCTGTTTGTAAACGCTGTGTGTGCGTGTATCTTCATTTTCATGTGTGTGTGTGACGCTGGTGGTCGCAGTCTGCCAAAGTCAGTGTTTGTTGTGTGTTTGTTGGCTGGTTTGTGCAGCAGCAGGCTCTCTCTCTCTCACACACACACACACACACACACACACACACACATCCACACACACACACACACACAGAGGACAGAGTCTGAAGACACGAGCAGCTCGTCCCTGCAGAGAGACGTCAACTCATGACTGAAATGCTGCAGAGACACAACCCAGAGCGGCTGGCTCCAAACACACCTCGTGTTTTACTCTCAGTGGAAGTTTGAAAGGTTACGCTTGGCCAGCTGTGATATTTAATACCAGGAAACATTCAGTGTGATTCTCAAGAGTGTAACACGTCTTTATGGTAATCAATCTGAGGTTAGTTTACTTTCTCTGTCTCATGAAGACGTGTTTCAGTCTGGATCTTTGCAATCAAACTAGAGCTGCAGCGATGCATCTGTGGAACATCAGTATCCATCGATATCAGCCCGTCTGCTAATAATGTGGCATGAACCAACATCTGTTGTGTCACATCACTCACTTCAGGCCAGCTTGTCCATCTAACTGAGAAGAAGCCACAACAGACAACCTGAAGGACAGACTCTGACGTGTTTTCATGGTCAAACTTGGAGCAGTGTGGAGGTGTGAAAGCTCCCTCATGCTCACGTCTGATCTGTGCTCTCATTCCTCCTTTTCCATCGAGGCAGTTTCAGGGCCGGGAAAGAATCCTGAATCAGTTTCTGAGTCTGAATCATCTGTCTGCATGATGCCAACTTGTCTGTCTTCACTGGAGAGTAACGTCAACACCTGCAAGTGAATAACTGAACTACTGGCACATACAGATATGTTGAAGCTCTCTACAGGGTTCCCACTCTTTTCCAGAGATCATT
Organism: Notolabrus celidotus; assembly: GCF_009762535.1. Lineage (NCBI taxonomy): Eukaryota > Metazoa > Chordata > Actinopteri > Labriformes > Labridae > Notolabrus > Notolabrus celidotus. Next base: position 32,634,191 of record NC_048285.1, on the reverse strand, counting down.
TTCCAGAGATCATTTTCAGTGATGATCAAGCTGGTATGACAGTCTAAAATGAGTTCCTAATTTAGTTCCTAAATATTCTAATATGCTCCTCTCAGTGGAAGTCTACATTGAAAGACATGCAGTCTATGGCTATCCATGAAATCATCTCCTACATGCTTAAAAATGATGGCAAATTAATTATAGAACAATGCAACCACAGATGTACAGCACTTTATTAGTGCAACCAAGTAACAATGATGGCCAACTCTCATCTCAGCTTTCTCTTTTCTCAAAACATCTAAAATTAGTGTAATTAAAGCAAAAAAACAAAAGCAGCCAGCAAAGGACTCTAGAAGCTGCCTTAATGAAATCAATAAATATTAATAATCAGAGGATCAGTGCATAAATTCACTTAAATAGAACTGAATGACAAAAATGGCCACAAATGTTGAATGGGGATGTGTTTTTTTTAACCTTGTGATTGCTTTTTCTCCCATTTTCCAGGTGTTTTCCAGGACTGGAAAACTGGTCAACTGTTTTCAAGGTTTTCCAGGTTTTCCAGGACGCGTGGGAACCCTGTCTCTCCTTTACTCTGTGCTCATGTTGTCCATATTTCTGCATGCTCTCTGGAAGCTTCCAGATAAAACAAATGTTGCAGCACTACCCGAAAGTCAAAAACCGTGACTTTTGGCTCTGCTGGCGCCGTCAAGTTGATGCATTATTCAACTTCTATCTCATTGTAAAGGTTGCATTGAAGAATGTCGTTTATAGCGTACGTATTAGTCCTTTAAAAGGAAGCGTAATCAAGGCTCTACATCATCAAGAGAGAGATCAGTGAAGTGCAGTTTTTAAGATGTTCCAGTCTTTTAAAAGAAGGGATTTAAGCAACAATATCAAAGCTCATTGAAAAACAGACTCTGAGGGATTTCAGAGAACACAGAACACATCTGTATCAGGCTGCAGGCTTAATCGTGACACATCAGTGTTAGTCCTGATTTTCAGATTTCCAGCTCAAACATTATTTTCGTTTTGCAGCCTCTGATACGACACGTCGACCTGTGAAGCCTCCCGCTCGGTGTGAGGGTACAGTGTGTGAGTTGGGCTTTCTTCTGTGAACTGAAAGCTAACGCTGAATAATTCAGTGTGTTCAGTTTCACAGCTGAGAGGGTCTCAGACTGAGCGGAGGTGGAGCTCTGGAGGGAGGCGATGTGAATACCCCACACTGCTGCTGCTGCAGCGGTTCAGCTCGTGTATTTCTAGCTTACATACTTCATCTCTACTACAGCTGAAAACCTCGGTTACACTCATCATTCATATTTTAATATTGCTTTTATGCTGGATTAACACCCTAAAGGTATTCAGGCTGTACTAGAGCATGCAAAGAGCTGGGATTGGTCAATTTGTGCAGCCTTTTTTGTCATCCTGGAGTAAAGCCATATGTAGCTTGATGCATCTTTGAGGAACTTTTATTCTGTGATCATCTTGGCAGCTCCCCTGAAAAGACTCTCAGGTCTACGTGCCGTAAACGTCTTTACTAGAACCCGACAGGTGTCCTGAAGAAGTCTTTCCTCTCACTGATTGTATTTTATTGCCTCTGAAGGTTTCATCGCAGCATCTGTATTAAATTCAGACTTTTTCATAACCAGGATAAAAACGTCTTCGTACATTCCAGACCCTCTTGCTCTTTCACGAGCGAGTAAAAATAATGTGAACATGATTGCTCTGAGTTTAATAAACGCACCGCTCTGTAATCTTCTCCTTTGCAATAAGTCTAAGCTGAAGCCCATGTGCAAACCGTCCCTCATCATGCCTGCTGCGCTCTGTCACTGCAGAATGATTACATGCAACACAGACTGTACAGTAAATGCCGTGCTCCTGCTGTTACAGCAAAATCAAAAAGGAAAACACAGACGAAGATGCACAAAAGCACCTGAGCAATAAGAGGAGATGTGTTCACAAGCTGAAGCATGATGCAAAACAAAAACACTCAGGAGCAGATCTTTTATTCCTTTAAAGATATCTATGATTTGTGTGCATTCTGTTTGCTGTATCAGACTCTTGCAGAGGTTCCTCTTGGCCGTTCACTGCAGGTTTCAGTATCTGTGAGTCCAAAACGTCTCACATCAGGGATTTGATTGACAGTTACAACCCGGAGCCTGAAAGCACCTCAGAAATGCCTTGATGTCAGAGCGACTCCCTCACTGGTACAATAGTTTGACCCACAGTGACACGACGCAGAGGCTGCTGGCCGACATGACACATCATTAAAAATGAATCCCTCAGGTGAAGTGGGGTGCTGCTCGGATTAAGGTGGATGGATGATGTGCTGCGACACTTTAGGGCAGAGTTTGGTGAGTGTACTATGAAAAACTTAGAGTATGTTCTGCTGATGGAGCGACATCTGCAAGCTAGTTCAGGCTGGCAAGTCCAGCTGCACTACTAGGCGGTCTATTAAAGCTGCAAGATCTCCAGTCTCTGTTTTTGCAAATGTAAAGTTAAGCAACTGAAACTCAATGCACATCTTATCTCTGCATGCTTATAGTTTCTAAATACATTTAAGGGACACTCTAAGATATTAAGGTGACACGTTGGTCACTTTATTCCATCAGAAAAAATCCAAACGCTGCATACATCACCTCTAAATCAACAGATGGAATTCAGCTGAGAAAGAGGAGCAGTAAAAAGGAGAGAACTGTGCGAGAGATGCTTTTTAAAATAGAGGTAAGCAGTTTATTGACAGCTTACTTTGAATTTCACTTCAATTTCCTGGAGGAAAAAAAAACTAAATGAGGACAGAAGAGAGAAAAACTCTGTCGTCAGAGCGGCTGATGGTGATGAAAGCCGAAGACAGAGACGAGGGAATTAGGAGGCGTTAAGTTAACTGACAGTCCTGACAGAGAGCTAAAAAAAAAACCTTCACCTCTTTTTTAAAGTGGAAGAAAGGCGAGGTGTGAATCAGCATCACAGAGACGGTTTCAGATTAACTCTGAAATGTTGAATCAGGAGTGAGGCTGGTTATAGAACATTATCGTGATGAAGATCTGAGAGAGAGTTTTATTTGCAGGATGAGATCAAACGAAGGAAATACGGAGGGAAGATGGAGAGGATTGTTAGAGCGGAGAGGGAAAAGGGATGCAGGTTTGACTGACATGTTAGTTACACCAGCTCAGGGGACAATGTGAGCCTGTCCACACTGAGAGAGGAAATGCATTAAAGAGAGGACGAGGAGAAAGGAGAGAGGAGAGAGGGGAAGCAGCTGCCACTCCTACGACTGCATCGCTTTATTGAGGAGAAGACAGTGAGCGTGAGGTCCACTGATGAAGGCCGTTACACTGCAGCCATCTTCAGATTCAAGAGTTTCAAAGTGGGAAAAATCACATGCATCATCATCAGAGAGTGTGTTGGTTTGAAGAGGACAGCAGGTGGAAGAGGTGTGCAGTTCTCTGAGCTCTCTGCAGAGTCATGTGTAAATAGTTATTGAGGTTTGAATTAAAGAAACTCAAAATGCTCCCTGAAATCTGATTCTCTAATCTGTCCAACTACATCTCCCATCATGCTCCTCATGCTCTGAGGATTTATGCAAATGTTCTCTCAGAGGGGTACTTATCAGAAACAAAGCTTCAGTTTTATGCACACACACACACACACACACACACACACACACACACACACACACACACACACACACACACACTGAGAGGCTTAAAGATGCAACAGATATGATCTTCAGGAGCCAACATTAGCTCGTCGTCATGTTCAACAGTTAGCTCTGCTTTGCTGCAAGCTGCAAACTTCCACAGACCCCACTCAATTCTGACCTCCATCACTGAGAGGCTTTAACAAACGCATATTGTGCATGACACTTTGAGAGACAATGCTAGTGACATGAAAAAGACACAGATGATATATGAGTGTGGATGTTTGGCTGCTTTGCACGTATTCAGAGAAGGTTTAATGTCACAGCGGAGTGATGCATCGTGAGCTGCAGACAGACTGTGAGGCCGATTGTGATAACAGTTCATTTATCTGATTGATTGATTGATTGATTGAATTCTTTATGAAGAATTTCTGATGTTACAACTTCAGATAATGAATCTCAGAGCCCTCCTCACAGAGAGATCATTAATCTAACTCTGGTGATACTCAAAGCCGGGTATCGGTAAGGGACTTAAAGAATTGGATTGTGCATCTCTGAAATCAAATCTCCAAAGATGGGATTTAGTTTGAGCATATTTAGATCTGTGTAACGGCTTCATGTTATCATTATCGATCAGTCTATGTTTAATTTCCCACGATGTGCACTTTCACCCTCATGAAGAAAAGGAAGACTTCACATTAACACACTTACACACCCTCTCCGTCTGTTTGTCGATCTCTAAGTGACATTGAAGCAACATTAGCAGCTCTGACATAAACTAATGTGAGACTGATGCTGAATAAAGATTCAGACCGTCATCAGCATCATCTCCATCTCTCTGAGTCCTGAGGATAAGTGCCATCGCTGACATTTATGAGACGTATGAGCCATCAGGACGTCACACATGTCAGCGCCCTGGAGATAAATGATGTATGTTAATTGACATTAAAGTACAGGCGACTTATGGAACACTGAATGAAGACGCTTGATGAGTAAACTGACAGCTTGCAGGAGGAGGGGCGGTGCACAGCTCGGGTCCTGACTGAATAAATCTTTGCTTTGCTTTCACACATTTAATGACGTGAAGAGGTTATTTATTTTGTCAGGTTGCAGCCACAGAGGCGGCCCAGAGGGAGACACTTTGATTCATTTTATGTTGTTGGTTCTTCAACATCGATATTGTGATGCTTCATTTCTGAAATCCATGAATTTGTAACAGGCTATCTAGGCATAATAAATAAATGCTGAAACATTAAAGTGTTTGTATTTCACTCTTTCCTCTGCAGCAGCACACTTAGTCACTCTGAGCGTGCTGCACATGATGCATGCTTCAACATCTATGTAGAAAAACAGGTGAACATTTAAACTGGAAAAGAGTGACGGCTGCTTGATATCAAATGTGGATCAAAAAGTTGTTCCCTGACTCTTTATGTGCCTCGGCCAACCAATCAAGTGGCAGCTTAGATCATAGACTGTATAAAAAATGGACGTTGTATCCTTGATATCTGTTTCTGAGCGTTGTCTCCATTTTGGAAATGTTGAACTCAACCTAACTACGTCTGAGCTAGTGTGAGGTAAAGAGGCGGGCCTTTAGCCTCCTCCCTAACAGCTACAGGGTGCCTGCCTGTCAATCAGGTCAGCCACGCCCTTATTAAGGCAAAACATCGAACATGCCTGCCACCAGAGGCGCATTAGATTTGTCAGGGCTGGGGAGCATCCCCATGCACAGCTGAAACCAGGAGCCGGGATGTTCACCTCAGCGTCAGATTAGGAGCTGCAAGTCAATCTGGGGAAACGGCTCCAGTTCCCAGTCCACATCACGGCAACTTCTTTAAGGTCAGACGTGATGATAATGTCAGCTGCCTCAAAGCAAGTGCTCCTAATAGAGCTGACAGTGCCCTGGGAGGATAGTATCGAAGAGGCGAATGAAGTCAAGTACCAGGAGCTGGTGGAGCAGTGTAGAGGGAGAGAGAGATTGAAGACTCGCTGTGAGCCCATTGAAGTGGGGTGCAGGTCGGTCACTGTGTAGGGTCTACACACTATACTTGGGATCACTGGGGCTGCCAAGAGGAAAGCCATCAAGTCTGCCATGGAGGCAGCGGACAGGGCCTCCAGATGGCTCAGGAAGAGTGAACCGTGGGCAAGTGCTGCTGGGACAGAAACCAGGGTCTGATCAACCCAGGCTGGGTCACCTGAGAGAGGGTGTATGATGTTGCGAGACCCGAAACAGCCGATGACCTGAGGAACATCCCTGATGCTGTGTCCCAGCGTATCTGGGCTACTCAGACCTAAACTGTTTTTTGAACCAGCCTCAAGTGGACACTTGATGAACTGCAGTTTTTAACACTTCTACATGGGCTTCATATATTTAACCTGCTTGGTTTACACCTATCAGTGATTTGTGCAGAAGGGATCTTGTGTGTTTTATTATTTAAATGTGTGTTACATGCTCTATCAGCGGACTCAGACTCCAAAAACATCAGCACCCATTATGGGGATCATTTTGGCTTCACTTTGTACAACAGGAGGAGCTGAAGACACATTTTCAATCCGTCAGTACAGTCAGTGGTGGAGGCGAGATCCTTCATTCATTGTTCATGTTTAATCACTACATTAAAGGCTCTGTAGTAACTCTCTCTGTGCAGACTGTGTTTTAATTTGTATTTATCCAAAGTGTTGTATAAAAGCTTCAATCCATGTTTAAATAAAACCTGCTGTGAGTAATAGAGACGCAGCAGGTTTCCCTGATATCATCACAGAAACACAATGCACCATAAAACTGATACTACATCATCCTCACACTTTGAACCATAAACTACTCTGCATATGAAAAACAAGGATTATGAAGACACGGCTGAGTGGAAACCATTTCCTGAACATGCATCTGTAATCTGCAGGAGAGTGTGTGAGGGAGAAACAAGCTCAGGCGACCATGGGGGGCTCGAGGAGAGCGGCGAGGATGGAGGTCTGAAAACAATCTGTTCTCTGCATGTTGGTGTGTAACGGCAGCGAGCTGATGTATGTATCATCCTCATGAACAGACTGCATTAGATGAGATTAGAAACACACACAGCCTGATGTGTTGCAGAGGAGCGAGAGGTTTAATAATAGGAGGCCGACGCCAAGTCTCTGAGCCGCTGAGTGTGAGAGCGGAGGATTTCATCTCATGTCTCTCTGTTATCTCCATCACAGAGGAAAGTCTTTTAGCAGTCTGAAGTGTGTGTGGGCGGGACGCTGGCTTTTCTATATCATTGTGTTGAAACTAATACAATGAGGGGGACTGATTCCCCTGGTCAAAAGGCATGCTGGGAAATCTCAATCCCCAAGGTAGAAGGAAATCTAGAGGGACTTGAGTGTTATCATCCTGAAGAACTTCATCATTTTAAACAGGTTTGGTGCCTCTTCCAGTCTCCTCCACTCTTTTGTTTTATTCCTCCTCCCTGAAATACTTCTTCTGAAGTTAAGTAAAGCTACTTTTTAGTGACAGTGATAAATGATGGGTTTTTTAAACAAGGTAGTTCACACTCCCACAGACTATTCTCACTGGTGTGAGTTGCCGAGCGTCCTCGTGGCCCTCGATGATAAACGGTGTGTTTTATCAAATCTGGCAGGTTTGTTTTGGGAAGTTTGCCCCCTTTTCACAAACACACTTCTTAAAAGTTCTTAAAAACATCAGGACAGCCTGCTCCCCCTGAGAGACTTTCCAAACTGAGGGGTCTCAAGAGGATGAATGTGACATAAAAAGGACGTTGGGATGTTAATGAAATATCTAGGATGGCAGTCGAAGCAGAGTGTGATGCTGCAGGTGACTTCTAAACTTTTATATCAATGCTTCATGTGATCATAAATCATTCACAGGATCAAAAAACGAGAGAAGAGGAACAATCTGGCAAGAGGAGCAGAGAAGGAAGCAGTCTTATCACGTGCACGAAGATCGTACTAGTTGCACGACAGAAACCTGCCCACTCGTTTGAGACAAAATTTGCAGACTTGGCATCAACTCACCCTGACTTCTCTCTGAAATGTTTACGAGGGAGCTGGCAGGACAAACGTTGGGATGAAACTTTGACTGTTTGGGTTCACACATGCAGCCAACATCAGAGTGACATCAAGTACCAGAACATTTCAGAAGCTACCAAAAAGCGTTCATAACGAGGAGAAGTTAAGTTTAAGTTCTGCTGAATGAGACATTATGATACAACGTCATCCTGCAGACTTTACACCACCTGAACAGTGAAAGGAACTAAGTGCTACCAGCTTTGAGTCATGGCTTCAGTCACTTACAATAGCTATTGTTCATCTGAATGGGTTACAGGAGCATGTGCATCATATTTATAAGCTACTTTATTGTCTTCTCTTGCCTTTCATGACAGGCTTGGACATATAAACTAAATGCATGCAGAGATGTTGCATGTTCTGCTTTCCTTGCCTTGGAAAATGAGTGAACTAATCTTATAGAACTTATAACCGCCATTAACCTGAAGGACGGCTGGATTTTGCATGCATCATGAAGGTCACATATGAAAGTGTTCACAGTGAGTTTTCATAGAAACATGTACAGTCAGTATTCAGTGTATGTAGGTGGAGGTGTCGGGTTTATGTTGAACATAATGTAGTCTGCAGAAGTCTTTAAGACCCTGCAGATATTTCACCATGGCCCATCTGTTAGGCAAGAAGAAGCTGCACAACATGAGTTCATGAAAAACAACCATTACATATTTCCACACACCACTAAATATCATCCATCTGCAACGCTCGCTGCAATTTAAAGGTTATGTTTTTGTGATTAAGTGCTACGACTCTTGAGTTTGTCACTGCCTGCATTTCCCAGAGTAGCTTTTATCAACCAGAGTGTGTTATTAACTGGGGTTCAGTTCTGTGTTTCACTAAACAGGGACTGTCACAAATGCCTGAGCTGGTTAATTTGTGTAATGAAGAGATCTCTGCAGACACACCAGCCTCTGCGTCACGTCAGGAGCAGAGATCAGTCACAGAGAAGAGGAGGCGGGACGGCAGTGAGTCTCTTTGACACGACAACTTGTTATGGATGTCAACAACATATGGACACTGTGAGAATGTTGCATGTGCATCATGAAAATGTTAATTAATGCAAATTGTGCACATCAGTCGTTTTTTTATCGCCCCCATGAGGAACATTTGGTTTATAGAAACGAAAACAGACATAATTCAGTGTATTGATTATCTTGAAGATGATGGAGGAAGAATCTCCCTGAGGACCGGCCTTCACTGATTCTACAACGCACACACGCACACACGCACGCACGCACGCACGCACGCACGCACGCACGCACGCACGCACGCACGCACGCACGCACGCACGCACACACACACAGCCTCTGTTGATGCTCTGAACTACAGATATCATGTAAAGGTTATTAGAGACTCCTGAAACTGTGAGGCATCAGCTGCAGATCAGACTCATTGAAACATTCAGTCCACACATGGTATAACAGTGATACTTCAAGATCCTGCTCATCACCTACAAAGCCCTCATTAACCTCGCCCCCTCATACCGGACCGACCTCCTCAAACTTCACTCCCAATCTCGCCGCCTAAGATCATCAGATTCCAATCTCCTGTCCCCAATCACCAAGCCCAAGCACCACACCTTGGGGGACAGTCTTTGCCATCGCTGCCCTGACTCTCTGGAACTCCCTCCCTCCAAACATCCTCAACTCTGACTCACTTCGATCATTTAAAAACCACCTCAAGACCTACCTGTTCAAAAAAGCATACAACACATAACCTGTACTCCCACCCCACCTCTGAAAAGCACTTTACAAATCTGATCAATTATTATTATTACTTCTTTTTGACCTCGTAAACAATCTTTGGCAGACATTCCCAAGGTTTTGTTTTGACCTAGAGTCCATTATTCCTACACAGACCAGCCTCAGTCCTGCACATTTAACTTCTCTCCTTCCACTCTGCCCCTAAAATTGCAGAGACACAGGTCACTGCATGAGCCACATCGATGCATGGATTGATGTTACATCCTCTGGAATAATCCCTCTGCAGCAGAAATGATCACTGACTTTCCAAATGAAGAGAGACGCTGATTTACACACAGGGCACAGCACTCCTGACAATATCAGACAGGATCAAATGTTGACTAACGTCCAGTGTGCTCAACGTCAAAGACAGGTAGGATGTCAGCATGCATTTACTTATTCCTGCAGCTGGATCACATAGAGGTTTTTTATTCTGCATGCATAACAGACACCAGACAGCCTGCCTCTGCGGGCATGATTGTTGGTGTCAGTGGTGGAGTGTTATATAAAGTATACCCTGCTCAGGTGTGTCTGTTTCTGCATATATAGGAGAGAGGGCACATCAGAGTGGGCGTGCATGATGCAGTCAGAGACGTATAGGGGGAAGATTGTTTTGGCTGATGAACGGCTTCAGGATAAGACAAAACCTGCAGCGTGTGTCTGCTCCTCCTGTCATGTTTACAAGCCGCTCTCTGCACGTGATCCCTCACATGAAGCTCTCTCTTATGACTTTGAAAACAATGAGAAATGTTTGTTGTCACTCCCTGAATTTAAACCACCTGTTGTTGGTTTGCACACTTTGTGAAATGAACACACGCCGGATGAGATGTGATGAATACTGATACTGAAACACAATCTCACTTCAATAAAGCGAACAGATGAACTTACAGACAGTCTGATGAGATTCATTACAAATATCTGGCTCCGGGTGCAGAGCTCTCTCTGCGACTGAACCCAGGGAACAAACAGAAAGAGACATCTGAAATAAGCTGCCTTGTTTTAAAGCGAACGCATTTACATTAACAAACAGTCACGACACGCAGATTAGACAGATGCTTTGCCTTCACAGTTACTGCTCACTAATTTCCCCACAGACTTCGGGAGGACACAGTCGAGCTGGATGAGCGGTGACAGCGATCCGTCAGACGGGTTTGTCTCTGAAGTGCAGAGCAAGAGAACATGATGAGTTTAGTTTTTATCCAACTTCAACTTTTCCTGAGCACCACGAGGATCAAACTGTGATCTGTAGATTCAATCTATGATATGTGAGTTTGTCTTTAATAAACTTTACCTTTAAAGTGTTTGAGGGTGACATGAACACATCAGTATATTTAATGTTACCATTTGATCCCTGCAGAGAGAAACTGAGAGTAACCTGGACTGAACCTAAACATCATTTTCTGCCTCATTGCTCCAAAATGTTCTCATCGTCCTCCTGTTTCCACTCCTCTTCCTCCTGGTCTCCCTGTGTTTCTTTTTGCACCTGCATCATCTAACTTTGTTGAAATGTTTTGTGCTCAGTTGAGCAGAACAATCCTCATCTTTGTGTTGCTGCAGCGTTTGTTCTGTAACTGCTGAGAGTTTCTCTGATTGATTCCAGTTTGGATGAAAACCAATATGTAACTTTTAAATCAACTGAAGCTCTTTAACTGTTTCCATCACTAAAGCTAATATGATTAAAGCTGATCTGAGCAGGATTGTGTGTTTAATTAAATGTCTCCTCCTCTTCTCTGCAGGAGTGAGAACCTTGATGAGTTGCTGTATCATCATGTGTGCATCAGTGTGAAACACCTGCTGAGGTGATATATCTGTAAAATGACCTCCTGATGTTCCTCACCATCACTTCCTTCTGCCTGACTGACGGACGGACGGATGAACAGATCAGGTGTGAACTCTCTCCATTTAATGCAAAGTGAAGCTGCAGCTGGAGTAAACCTGTAATTGACTCTTTGAGGACAGGAACACATCACTCCTGTCCTCGCCAGCTTACATTGGCTGCCAGTTTTTTTATCGTGTCGATTTGAAGTTTTTATTGATTACTTTTAAAATTTTAAATGGACAGGCCCCAAACTTTTTAAAGGTGACATATCATGCAAAATTGACTTTTTAATGGTTCTTTACCTGAAATCTGTGTCCCTGTCTACAAACCCCCCGAGAATGAAAAGAATCCATTCTGCCCCTGTTCTGATTTCTCCACCTTTCTGTAAATGTGTGTGAAACGAGCCGTTTCAGACTTCAGTGTTTTTGTTACGTAACAACAATATCCGGTCTGTCACGGAGTCAGAGCTCGGAGCTTGTTCAGCCCATAGACTGTATAAAATACAACTCAACCCCTCCTCCGTTTTTCATTCCCTGCACACATGTGTGCTAACAAGGAGCTTAGGAGGGAGGCATGCTAGTTGTAGGCTGTCTTAATAAACACAAAGGTCGGTTTGACTCCCCACGTCTGCAGATTTGAAGATCTAGTGGATGATTTTTATTTATCATGGATAAGTGCTAGCGCTAGTTAGCATAGCCACATAGCTACATGTTCATAGCTGTGTACCAAGACACACGTCTACATGCTGACAAATAAAACAACAAGAAACACTAAATCTGTGACCAATGGTTCAGAAAGGTCCTGCTGCAGGCGCCTCTCCATCAGGATCAGATTCTGGATCAGATTCAGAGTGTTGAAGTAACGTGATCTCTGAGCAGCCGTGTATATTCAGCCAACATGTAAACATTAGATCAACGTGCTGGACAGCCGAGGGCACATCCAGGAGGGGGCGTGGTCAGAGAGAAAACAGACTGTTCTGAGGAGGACTGAAGAAGAGGGTTTTTCAGGCAGACCAAAATCTGATTTCAAAGTGTTTTTTTGAGCATAAACTTTAAAGACATGTTCTGGGGACCTCTTAGACCAATATATGTTGATGAAAAAAGCGTGATATGTTACCTTTAAGACATTTTTTAACCCCATGTGTGCCTGGGCGGCCCCTCAGATCTGTGGATGTCCTGTTTTGCTTCTGTGCAATGCCTCTCATTGGAAGACTCATAATCTGAACATCTTCGAAATTGCAGCGTTAGAAAAAAATTCACCCCCGTACTGTGTGAGCCGATCCAGAAATGAGCTATCCAGACTCCACTCGTCTTTTGTCCCAAGCTGTAAACATGTTTAAGGATCAGTTTTTTTGAAGGGGTGTGTATGTGGTTTCCGTTACTTCCGGAGCCAGCCTAAAACGGATCCTGGATGAACTGCAGTTTTTAGCACTTCCGCATTGGCCTCATGTAGCTCTAGTGAAAGTTCAGACAGGAAGACTACAAAGCAAACAGAGCAGTTGTTTAACTCTCCTCTCCCTCGTTCAACAGCTCACCCGCTTCCAGCTGCATGCTGCAAAGCTGTCATTGGTTAAACAGTGGCGCCTGTCATCCAATAGCTCAGTGGCACGCCCTTATCATCAGCCTATCAACGTTCTGCTGTCTTATTAAATGTGTCTCTCTGTCCTGCTAGTTCCTTCTTGCATTGATGACGCGCACCCCTCCAGATCCCCATCTCCACCTGGTCACCACAAGTCTTCAATTCCTAAAATTCATCAACCACCACCACCAGAGTCTGGACTCTAGGGGGATTTCTTCTGCTGCAAAATTCACACATCCTACACTCACATGATCCCCATAGAGTCCTTACGCCAAAGATTTCTGTCAAGTTTCATTATTCATTAAGTTGTAATAAATAACATTTAATCTTCAGACTGTGTCTCTCCTGATTGAAATATTTTTAGACCAGAGGTTGCCGCTTGGTCCCAACCCTCACTTTGGGAACCCCTGATCTACAAAAGACACAGAGTCCTGATAATCAGGAGTCAGCTGATACACTGAGCGTTCATATTCAGCATCACTTCATCTAAACGCTGCTCCTCAGACCTTCAACAGAGGAATCTCACCTGGTTACTCAAAACCGACTCCACCAGATTTTTGGGTTCCTTCACACTGGTGAGGTTTCTTATTTCACTTCACAGGAATTCTCTCCCCTAAAAAGTGTTGCCTCGTTACCTTTAGAGTCATAAATGTGTGATGCTTCCTGCTGCTGCTTTGTCACACGTTTATGTAACACCACCTCGCCGCTTTAAATAAAAGAATAATCACACAGAAACAAAAGGAGCGGCACAATCAGTCGGTGCAGACCGCAGAATAAGCTGCTCTGTGTTCACGGCTGCTTCTTTTAAAGCGCCCGTGACTGAGTGGAAGACAGGAAGCTACCCATAATCCAATGCTACATGGTTCAGTGTGTTTATGTGAGTGTTTGTGTGTGCATTGAATCTCATACAAATTGCCTCAGTTCAGGGTCAGACCATTGTAAAGGCATAAACAGCGGCACCATTACTGTGACACAGCCGGCTTTCTGTTTATTGGTTAATAAATAAAAAGAGTGTCTCTGCAGCTGTACATACAGGCAGAGCCCTCAGGCAAACTACACACACATCACATCCTCTGATCATTAAGTGGAAGCAGAGAGTGGGAATATGAAAACACAACAGAAGAGAGCCACATCTAAAATCTACAACGAGCTGTGGGCTCGTGTGTGGAATTAAAGATGTTCAATAAAACACCTCCAGGATGTCACCTGATGCCCTCACAATATCTTATCCAGTGCTTTTTAAATCTCTTCAGGTCTGAGGAGTCTGAACAGAGGGTGTATTTAAGGTTCAGCAGAGCTTAACTGAGAGCAACACCTGCAATGCTTCTGAATACCTGAGTACCGCATCTACTATAAACTCCCCCTGCATGCCCTCGCCCCCCAATCCCTGGCTGGCCTCCTCCACCAACACACTCCATCCCAGAACCTACGGTCTTCAGACCTGGGTCTCCTCTCCATCCCCCCGGACTAAGCTGCAGACTTTAGGAGACAGAGCCTTCAGTGTGGCAGCCCCTACTCTGTGGAACTCCCCTGACATCCGCAGCGCCCCGAGCCTGGACAGTTTAAATAAAGCAGTCACCTTTCCCTCAAGGCCTTTCCCCGTTAGCTTGTGATGTCCCCACCTACCCCCAAGACCCCCTACCTGACCCTGTGAGGCCACCTTTGGTTTCTTGAAAGAGGCCAACCAAGAGGCCTCTCTTAGCTTTAAAGACAGACTCAGACCAGGATCCCTGCTCCTCCTTATCTCAACCTGTAGGTGTTCTTCAGATTCATCCGTCAGACTGTCAGAAAGCACTGTGAGACTTATCACTCATAAAACCTCATGAGTGAGGCGTGCTTTGCTCCCGTGAACTCTGACACCACATGATCGACAGTTTTACTGAGCATCGATACTCTATCACAGTTCCTCTTGTCAGGAGGAGTTACTAAATCCACTAAAATCCAAACACCGTGAGGCGCCAGGATCCGTCTCGTGCTAAAAGTTGCATCCTCTGGTCATGCTGCGTTCAAGGTCACTGAGCTCTTTGTGATCCTGCTGATACTAAATGTGAATATTTTATACATGTGCCGGATTTTACAGGCATGAAAGTAATAAGAAGGCTTGTCCACATTCAGACACACACAACAGAGCGGAGGATACACAATACCTGGATACACATAATGTGTGTTTAATGCCAGAACAATCAGGAAGTAACAGAGCGAGAGGTCCCTCTCTCCCTCTCTCTCTCTCTCTCTTTCTCTCTTTCTATCTCTCTCTCTCTCTCTCTCTCTCTCTCTCTCTCTCTCTCTCTCTTTCTCTCTTTCTCTCTCTCTCTCTCTTTCTCTCTCTCTCTTTCTCCCTCTGTCTCTCTCTCTCTCTTTCTCTCCAGCCAAAGCTTTGTGTGAGTGAGAGCCATCCATCTCCCAGCCCTGGGCGCCCTAATTACGATGGGCCTGCCTTCCCTGCATGCCAGCTCATTACGGTGTTTAACTGTGTATGTGTGGTGTGTGTGTGTGTGTGTGTGTGTGTGTGTGTGTGTGTGTGTGTGTGTGTGTGTGTGTGGGTGTTTGTGTATGAGTATGTGTGTGATCATCAAATACTTAACCAGCACCACCTCCGCTCCCCGGTAATCACGCTCTAAATCAGCTGTCACCTATTCTGAGTGGAAACAAGAGCCGTG
The DNA here is from genome assembly GCF_009762535.1 of Notolabrus celidotus. NCBI lineage: Eukaryota > Metazoa > Chordata > Actinopteri > Labriformes > Labridae > Notolabrus > Notolabrus celidotus. The sequence continues at coordinate 32,618,726 of NC_048285.1, read as the reverse complement.
TCCACACACACAACCAAACACCCACACACACACACACACACACACACACACACACTCAAAAGGGTGTGGGCGGGTGAGTCTCAGGAGGCAGGACATGACGTCAAAGCGCACTGCGAAAGCCAGAGTTTGATGATGTTGGATGGAGATGCAGAGAGCTACGCTGTGATGAGTTTTTATATTTCTATTGATGCTTTGTGTAAACGGACGGATGTGAAGATGTCGTGATTTTCCTTCTTTAACCTCAGGTGATTTTATTCATCCTGATTCATGCATGTATCACTGCTGCAGGTTCACACTGCATGCATGATACAAACCTCCTCCCTCCTGCTACTCTCTCTCTCTGGGTGGTATGTCCAGCTGTGTTCTCACATCAGCTTCATGCAGACGTTTTACCCGAAGGCTGGCAGGAGAAAGTCTGGGTACAGCTGGAGTAAAAACTCCATCTGTTTGCGTTCACAGCCTTCTGAAAGTCTTTGGTAAGTTTCCAGGAGTTTGTGCACACGTGAAAAAACAGCTTCAGTAAACTTAGAAAGCAACGACAACTCGTGTTTCTGTTCAACAACCTCAGCTCCCTCGAGGTTTGGACTGAGCTTCTGTGAGATGCAGGAGGGATGCTGTTCTCTAAATCCATGTCTCAGACATTGGCAAGCTCCCAAAGCCTCATGGGAAGTGTACTTGTTGAATGACTCCAACCTCACCAGTCAGTAGTTAAACAGATCCATTTAGACTGCAGCGGAAATTTGAGAGCCATTAGACAGATCCATAAAAACATGAAGGAATGCCTCTTTTATTTCGTTTTGATAAGCACTCTGTTCTCCACTTTTATTGTGTTCTACTTGTTCAGCCAGGGAGAAAGAAAAAAAGAGAGAAGGAGGATGAACAAAAAGAGCTTTTGGGTGTGGGCTGCCAACTCTGCAGTGCAGAGAGGAAGGTGTAGTTTGGAAGGATTCAAAGGGAGAAAGAGAAATAGCTGCAGGAAAGAGACAGAGAGGAGGTGTGGGTCATAAAACATTAAATGAAGAGGAACAGAGGGAGGGAGGAGGAGATGTGAAACTGTGGGGGAGTGAGAGAAGAATCACACAAGGGGGGGATAAAGACAGGTGAGAGCAAATCATCTGGATAAGAAGTGAGAAGAGAAAGCAGAGAGAGCAGGTGATAGTCACGAAGAGAGAGAGAGGAGAGGAACGAGAGAGAGAGGAGAGAGTTGGACAGAAGGACTGTGGGAAAGAAAACGAAGGAGGGGGGGAGGGAGTGTTGAGAGAGAGATAGATGGCAGGGAGCGGGAAGGAAGCCAGTGGAGGAGAAGAAAGAAAAGCTGAATAATCAACCAAGAAGAGAGGAGAGAAATATAGGAGCTGTATATAACAGAGAGGAAGGGAGGAGGAAGTGAAGAGGGAGAGAGAGAGCTGATCCTTTCTTCATCTGTGTTCTGATTTAAATTCACACAGAGTCTCACAGAGTCTCAGCTTCTCTCTCTCTTTCTCTCTCTCTGCACCGAGCTGCATTTTATTCTCTTATTACTTGTTGCATTTTGTTTTTATTCTTATAGAACTCCCATTTCTATGAACAGTCTCTAACTAAAGCCCACAGCAGAGCAATCCAACAAAGACAGAAACCAGGTCTGCACATGCTCAGCGACGTCTGATCAAACCTGATCTGACCGAAAAAGGACATGAGAGAAGGAGAGAAGGAGAGAAGGAGAGAAGGAGAGAAGGAGAGAAGGAGAGAAGGAGAGAAGGAGAGAAGGAGAGTGGTTTCTATGAGAAGGATGCAAAAAGGAAAAGTTCCTCTAAGACCTGAAAGAAGGAGGAAGAAGGTAATTGAAGAGACACAGAACGTGTGTGTGTGTGTGTGTGTGTGTGAGTGTGTGTGTGTGTGCGTGTGCGTGTGTGTGTTAGAGTGTGTGTGTTTAGAGAGGTCTCAAGGCTAAATGGTGATATAGACAAACATATCACTCCATCTCTGCTCTTTACTGACCTTATTAAAGGTGTGTTAAGACAGGGAAGCACCAACACATATTAACACACATTTCAGCAGGACAGAATAATGTGTGTGTGCATGTGTGTGTGTGCATGTATGTGTGTGTGCAAGACATAGGAGGGATTGAAGAGAGAGAGAAACACAATAAGCTGGAGCTGTCGTCTTAAACAAACACACGTGGACGCGGACGCTTCCTCCTGCAGTCATCATTGATTATATTCACTTTATGGATCACACACATCTACACACACACATAAACACACATATGAACACACACACATCTTCAACCCCCCTTCGGGCTCCTCTCAGGGAGCCAATAACTACCCATCAGCCCCAGGCAGCAGCCGCCCGCCCACCCACCTCTGTGTCTCTGTATCCAGGCAGAAGACATTAGAGACGACACACACAGCAGGACACACGCAGGGAAAGTAACCACAAGATGATTCATGTCACACACACACACACCGCAGCACTGCTCAGTGTGGTGCTCACATCAGCTTGTAGTGATGCGACAGTGAGCAGGCAGTGAGATGAGATTTGAGGAGCTGAGGAAGGAAACGAGAAAGTGAAGCATCAAGAGTCGCTTCACGGCCGGGCGAGTCCGTCAGTGAAAATGTCAACGATCGTCATTTAAAGCCTCAACAAAGTTTGATTCAAATGAACTATGATAGATATAAATGTGCTGATTTTTATTTCTTTAATTTGATCACTTAGTTCATAATAACTCTGATTAATGAGCTTCTCTTAACGACAGAACTAAAGGGAGAAACGATCAAGAAGAAGAATAAGAGAGCTTTAAGTGATCCTCAGTAAACCTCACTACCTCTCAGTCCTCTCCAGTCTACACTTTCTCTTGTTGATTCATAATAGCACTAAAATCCACTACCCACGATGCACCACATGACGTCTCATCCTTTTGTGGGCGTTACATGATGCTTACTTGTCTGTTTTTGCCGCCAAGTCAAATTAAGGTGAATCACAAGTCTCTACAGATGCATTTACACCTGGAAGGGAAACTTGGATATGAGCCTGGTGGTGCAGAGAGAGAGCAAAGTTGAGACAGGAAGACTATAAAAGCAATCCCAGCAGTTGTTTAACTCTCCTCTCCCTCCCTAGCTCAGTGGCACACCCTTATCGTCAGCCTATCAACTCTCTGCTGTCTTTTTAAATGTGTCTCTCTCTCCTGCTAGTTCCTTCTTGCATTGATGCTGCGCACCCCTCCACCTCCCCCTCTCCACCTGGTCTCTGCAAGGTCTTCAATTCCTAGGATTCATCAACCACCACCACCAGTGTCTGGACTCTAGGGGGATTTCTTCTGGTGCCAAATTCACACATCCTATGCTCACAAAATGATCCCCATTTAATCTGTCTCTCCTGATTGAACTGCTTTAGTCTCTGTTTCCACTGAGCAGTTGTAAGTGGCTTTGTGTCCTTCCTGTTAATAGTAATCATTTTTTTGGCAATCAACTTAATTATATGCATTATGTACCTCTCATCTCTGTCAAATACACCTTTGGGTAAAACTCCCAACCACTTAAAGCTCTGATGTATAAACCATGGTATGAAATACAGAACCTTGTGCAATCACCAGCACCATGTGACCACAGCATGCATCTGATGTTTGATGGTTTTTTGTACTGCTTTATATTTCAAGAATCTCCTGCAAGTTTGAACCTTCAATAACCTCATGAAGATCTCTGTATCAAATACTTTCCACAGCTGCCCGTGCAAAAACTGTGCGTCTGTTTGTGCTTCTTCTGCAAATCAAAAACTCATGGACCAATCATCTTTCTTATCTATTATGCTTCATGTTTGTAACCTCACAGTTCAGCTCCATTCAAAGTCTTAATATCCATGCATGAAACTATGAACACACTAACATCAGTCTGCTCTGAATTCACCTTCTCTGTCAGAAAAGTCCCCAGCCCTCATCTTCTCCTTCATTTCCTCTCTCTCTCTCTTCATCTGTTTTTAAAAAAGTGAACTTTGCAAAGACAGAAATCCGATACAAAGAGCTTTATGACCAGCATGTCAGAAATTCAAGATGGACACATTGATTGTCTCTCTGCATGTTGGAGGGATGTCAGAACTTCTAATGGAGAAATATTGATTATGCTTCAATTATTTCAATTCACTGACCCGGAGCTGCTGCAGAGCATCGGTCCGTGCTGCTCAGTGAAGTGACAGATTTGAGAATTGGTTAAGAAGCAGCAGCAGGGATTAAGTATGGGCGGTTTAGTTTCGTCCCAGGAGGTAACATGGTGATGAATCCCTGCAGGACTCGCTGATCTGTATTCGGCAAACAGAGGGGGCTGGAGAGGGAACATGAAGGCCTCTGGCAGACCACGCCTGAATAATTAAAAAGACGTGTGTGTGTTTGTGAGAGTGTGTGTGTGTGTGTGCTGCAGAAGGACGGGCAGGTAGTGACTCAGAAGCTCTCTGCATGAACGCTGTGTGAGTCTGAGAATGATTTTCTGTTCCTGTGCACATTCAGAAACCTGAATTAATTTGGGTTGAAACTTCGGTCCATCAATACGGAGAAGATGCTGCAGAGCTGATGAAAACTGACTCGTCTTCTAAATGATATCGTGCTTCCTGCTTCACTTTTACCTGCTGTGGACAAACCAGACATTTTGTGCTGCCACTTCCCATCACATCGCTTCACCTCACCAAGAAACTGACTCAGCAGTCTGTACACACGGTGTTCTTCTTCAGGTAACATCTCTGATTCAGGTCTGACCTCAGACCATCGAGACACTCATAAGAAATCCTCCAACCAGAGAAAACAAGTTTATTTATCACACAACGGTGACACAGGTGACCCGGGGCGCAACCTCGGGTGTCAACAGGGATGCTCAGCTCCATGAACAATATCTCTACACTTCTGCAAATGTTGTTTTGTGACCTTGTCCAACTTTCCCCCCAGACAGTGACCTGCTAAGTGACAAAAAGCAACAACAGATCTGACAGAAGATGGTGACACAACCTGATTCATGCTTCCTTAAACTATTAGAAATGTCAAAGTAACTCCAAACGAATGCCGCGTACATTCTGTCCTGATTTGATGGATTTCAGAATGAAACACAGCAGAGTTTAGATGATGTGCAAAACAATCAGATGTATTGTCTCTGGCATGTCTTCATGCTGCTGACTGGGTTTGTTTTTGTTGTTTATGGTTGGGCAGTAAAGCTGAATTGCCCTTCTGGGATAAATAAAGTTGTTTGAATCTTGAATGTTGAATCACCTCCTGCTCCAATCCCCTCACCCCATAAGTCAAAGCATGCATGACCCAGAATGCATCAGACTGTGCTCACAGTCAAAAATCAGAAGGATTAGAAAGTACTTTAAAAAGGAAGCTGAGCAGACGCACAGATGTAGTGTTTCTATCCTTACTGTTCCATTATTGTGCATGCTCACATGATGCACTGACTGCAGCTTTAAAGATCTTTCCTATAGAGGATTTAAAGTTACGAAGAGACCTCCCTAAAAGCAACCTTTCTGCTTTTTCCTGCATCTCAGTGTCCGTTGAGTTTCAACACAGGCACACCTTATTCTACTTAATGAGGTGATCACCTGACGAGCCATCGAACTAAGCAAAGCTGCTTGAATTCTGCATCCAGAGTTACATCACGTCACCCTGCAATCTGCAATCTGGAGGAGAGCATGCAGAATCAGATGAAAGCTGTACCTAAGAATCCGGATTATTCCACCAATCATTGACTCATGAACACTCCCTATTTTAGAACTTTCTTCTTCTGTTGTTTCAAAATGAATCTGAACTTGTTTTTCTTTTAGATTTCGAAGTCTGACATACACTGCACATCTTTTGGTTTATCTGATCTTCAATTAAAACACCTCAATGTGAATATTTGGTCTCTGATTTTGTCTGGAGCTGTTTACTGCTTATGTATGATGTGTTTGTAAAGATGTCAATGTTAGATCTGTGGTTCAAACTGCAGGTTTTATACGGACAGGTGACCTGGCTCACCCTAAAATCCTTCTGTTAGGTCAAATCTTAATGTTGAGTAACTTTTATAAAAGTTTACGATGAGTCATTTAGAACATTTGCATTTCTTCATGCTGCACACAGAAGTCATTCCCCTCCAGCTGCTGGCTGAATCATCATTCCTCATCATCAGTAACAAACTAATCACAGCACAGTCACACAACAAGCCGTCCCTTTAAATGCACCATCCTTCTAATTCATCCCAGCTGCACCCAGCAGAGCCGGTCTCAAGACCCAACACCAAGATCCAGTCCCATCTTCCAGACAGGACTCAGTCTGATCTCATCTTAATCCACCATGAGCAGAGCACTTTGCAGCATTTAGCAAGTTACAGTGGCAAGGACAAACTTCCTTTAACAGGCAGAAACCTCCAGCAGGACCAGACTCATGTTAGACACACATCTGCTGAGACCGTGTTGGAGAGAGGGATAGAGGGAGATGAAGAGAGAGAGAGAGATGATAGTGGGGAGACGGATAGTAGTAGTTGTAGCAGCTGAGATCCAGAGGAACCTACGAGACAAGGGAGCTCAGGGACTCCAGAAAGGTCTATGGTTAGTAACTTTAATGGGACAGGAAGAGTTAAAGTAAGAGACAGGCAGAGAGAGGGAAAGACAGGATCCCAGTGTGTCAGTCTAAGCCTATAGCAGCATAACTAAGAGCTGGTCCAAGCCTGATCCAGCTCTAACTATAAGCTTTATCAAAAAGGAAAGTTTGAAGCCTACTCTTAAAAGTAGAGAGGGTGTCTGCCTCCTGGACCCTTTACTGGTACATGATTCCAAAGGAGAGGGGCCTGATAACTGAAGGCTCTACCTCCCATACTACTTTTAGAAGACTTCAGGTTGCTACAAGCAGATTTAAACAAGATTATTTTCCGGCTTAGTAAATAATTAATTGACCCAACATCAAGTCAGGATCAGATCCAGTCCCATCTCACAGACAGGACTCAGTCTGATCTCATCTTAATCCACCATGAGCAGAGCACTTTGCAGCATTTAGCAAGTTACAGTGGCAAGGACAAACTTCCTTTAACAGGCAGAGACCTCCAGCAGGACCAGACTCATGTTAGACACACATCTGCTGAGACCGTGTTGGAGAGAGGGATAGAGGGAGATGAAGAGAGAGAGAGAGATGATAGTGGGGAGACGGATAGTAGTAGTTGCAGCAGCTGGAGTCTGGCACGTCCGCAGCAGCAGGACTTTGAAATCAAGAGGGGTTCATTTACACCTTAATTATCAGGGTGTGTTTTTAATTAGTGTTACTTACTGAGACGTTTCTTTATCTACTCCATTCATAAATAGGCTCCATGTCAGAAACATGTTTTAATTAAAGTTACATTTAACATTTTAATCAATAGGAGTCATTATGTCTGATAGAGTCATAAAGACTGAAGTTATAAACTCATCAGAGTTCATGTAAGAGCTGGTTGTGTGTCGTTTCATTATGTGGCTGATGAAACTGCAGCCATGGAGGAGCTCAATTTCCCATGTCTAACAAACACACTATAGCACACACACACTCTCACACACACACACACACATGAGATGAGACACGTCCTCTGAAATGTTGCTCATGTGTCATTAAATGTGTGATATAAAAGCCCGCCGGGTAAACGAAGAGGAAAAGGTAATTTAGTCGCCATAAAAACAATCATGTCTGCAAACATTAACAGGAGAGAGGACGTTTCCTGAACATTAATGACCGTTACAGTGAGAGAGTGATTCTGCAGACAGGTTAGACCTTCAATCAGAAATATGACGGTGGAGCCGGATCACTGTCAGCTCTAAATGTCAGAGATGGAGGGAGGAGGATAAGAGCATTAACATAACGGCGAGGAGAGCTAAAGGTTAAATGTCGGTGTGATCCGAGGGCAGAGGTTCAGTAATCAGGGAGGAAACACTGAACCGCATTAAACAGAGATATGGAGGATGAAAAAGAAAGAACAAAAAGATAAGGAGAGAAAGAAGCCAAGGAGAACGATGAACTATGTTTCACATCGGCTCATTGTTGGATTTTCTAAGATCTAGAAGCTTTTGTCTCGGGGCAGAGTTGTGAATTTTCAAAGAAGACAATAACAACTTTCTGTTTTTCTTTTTTACTACACCGACACATTCTCTGCAGCTGTCGGCGTCCATGTTTAATTTCTGCCCACAGCAGGCATTCAGTATTAAAACATGTTGTCGGTGTTATCGTTGAAGGTTGTGTTTGCTCAGGTGAATCAATAAGAGACCTCGCCAGCTGTGTTTTCATTGACCTCTTAAATCCAGAATAACAAAGCTTCATCAGAGCAGATCGGTCCAATCAGACTCCTTCAGGAAGTGAAGTCAGAGTGATGGAGAGGGGCGCTTTATGCTGTTTGATAATGAAATCATGAGA
>NC_048285.1:32572867-32605367 GCF_009762535.1 Notolabrus celidotus | reverse complement strand
TAAGCATGCGCCCCATAAACAGAGGCTATAGTCCTCGACGCAGCGGTTGCAGGTTCGATTCCAACCTAGACCACTTACTGCATGTCCTCCCCCTCTCTCTACTCCCCACATATCTTGTGTCTCTTCAGCTGTCCTGTCCATTAAAGGGCAAAAATGCCCAAATATATAACTTTGAAAAAAAAGGAAATGCAGTGGAGAACATTAAAGCTACAGTCAGCAACTTTACTTCATTATAATAATGTGTTTTGATTATTTCAAGTCAGTAACTGTATCAAACTGAAATGTCTCTTTAAATATCTGAGTCTGTGAGTTCCTCTCCCTTTGTATTTAGTTAAAATTTGAAGTCTAAATTGAACAAACAGTCGGGGTTAGCATGCAAGTATCGAGCCAATCACAGCGACTGTGCATGAAGTTGCATCATCGTGCTGAGGGGACAAACCAGCTGTTACTTCTTAACCTTTTAAGATGCATGATAACTGTCTGTCAGTGTTCCTTTCCTCTGATATCAGAAGATAACGATCAGCTGAGGTGAAGAAGCGGTTTGCAGGGACTAAAGCTGACGTGCATGGGGCTGGTGGAGTGATCCCATGCAGCAGAGGGAGAGGTGAAAGGTGTTTTCGAAAAGGACCATGTGATGAAGTAAAACAAACGTTTTAAAGTTTGTCTGAAACTCATGAACGGGTTTGTTTCTGCTGATGCAGCACTAATCAAAAACACTCTGGAGTAGGTGTTTGATGAGAGTCATTTAGAGAGTCGTAACCACAGTACAAGTGACATCATGTAAAGACCAACACCTGCAGAGTGATAGGAGTCATCATCACTACAAATCTGGAACGACTGAGAGAAACTACGGCAAGAGAGAGAGGACAAACACGAAGACTGGAGGCAAGAAAAACAGGCACAGGAGGAGTTTTATAACCTGCTGGAGCTGTGTCATTAAGGTGAAATATGTGCACACACACACACACACACACACACACACACACACACACAAACACACACAGCCCCTTTGCTGTCTCACAACTTTGCAGAAAGTCGTTTTATGGCAAGTTGACGAGCCAAAACTTGCAGTTTTTTTCGCATGTGTGTGAGTCTGAGTTTTTTGTGTGTGTGTGTGTGTGTGTGTGTGTGTGTGTGTGTGTGTGTGTGTGTGTGTGTGTGTTCAGACAGGCAGAGGAATAACAGAGAAGAGCAGAGGTCATGAATAAACAGAGAGGACAACAAGTGAGGGAGACGGAGTGTTAGTGCAGTGGATGTGTTTTGTTCTTGTCTTTCAGTCACACACACTTCATCTCTCCTGTCTTATTATCTTTCTGCCAATATCTACACACACACACACACACACACACACACACACACACACACACACACACACACACACACACACAAACTCACACATACACACTTTCATGGAACAAATAATAATAACCTAGTGCAACAGTAAACAATGGAAGCAGGTATGAGTTGATATCACACACACACACACACACACACACACACACACACACACACACACACACACACACACACACACACACACACACACACACACACACAACCACACACAGCAATAAAATTTCTACAACTGCACAGTAAACAAGAGGCCCGTGTTGGTTCCCAGGCAATACAATATCTTTGGTAATACACACATAAATATATAAAGAGGGCCTGAATAGAGGGAGACAACAGGAGCAGATGTGGGTCCACAGGCCGGAGCATATTTAACTCATTGATTTTCTCTCCTGCTGCTCTGCTGCTCTCCAAACACCGGCACCTGTTATTAAAAGGCCTGTTTGTTTTCCACAGAGACCGGACTGTAGGAAAGATCAACAAGGGAAGAAGAGTGTCTGAAGAACTGAGAAGAGGTGGACAAATGTGCCGCTGTCAAGGGTTGTGAATGTCAGGCAGTGAGAAAAAGATGGAAGGATGCATTTGCACAAGGCTGCACAACATACGGATCTCTGTGCACAATGTGGTGCAGAGGGTTTTAGATAAATGTAAGTTTAGCATCAGCAGGGGTTTTCTAATTCTTTGCTTTGCAGGAGATAATTAAAAACACACATCTTAAATCCTAACAGCAGGTAGTCAGAGGAATCAATAACAGACATTAAAGCTGGGGTTGGTCGTCAGATCTAGATCCACTTTTTGTTATACTGGTTAAATGATCTTTATGTCCCGATGGTAATTAATACATAATGTGTTCTTAAAAAAGAGGTAAAAAAAGCTGCTATCTACAGCCGGAGTAAACCTGGGAAAACACCAACCAATCCCTGCAATCAGGAGCCAAATCATGAAACCAATCAAATCCCGTCCTGCCGTTCTGCCCGCCTCCTGCAAAGAGTACATTTCACATATGGTCATGAATCAGAGGCGCTCCTGCATGTGAGCGGGGGCGCCGTTTTGGAGGAGCTCTGGACGGAGTCCTGAGGACATGCTACATTAAAATCATGCTAGTTTTCCACAACTACCGACGCTGGCTTTAAGTTAAAGTCTCCTCCTGAAGAGTGTTAAAGAAAAGTGACATCTCCAGGCACATTTGAAGTCTTCATCGGGGAGTATACGACAAGAATACTCTCACCTCTCTACAGGGAGAGCAATTACTGGACTCTTCTCTTTTCTCTCTGACGGAGGCAGCTGTTAAAAAATGTCACCTCTAAGAGCTTATAACTACGTCGTCAGTTTTAAGATAGTTTCAACTTCCTGATAGGAGAGCTTAATCTTGAGCATCTTAACTGTAACCTTATTAAATCTGTGTTTTTATGAGTGCAGGTTTATGATTCCTCCGTCCTGATCAGGGTTATTAAATCTATCGCTCTACCTGAATGAGAAGAGTCCAATCTGAGCCTCATTCTTCACTTCATAAAGGACAAACCAAACAGACGCCCGCTCAATTACGGGAGCTGCTGCAGTCCTTTCATCCAGACACCGACCTCAACCCTCTACAGACCGCACCTTTTAGCTGGAGTACATCACCGAGTCTGTGCAGAGGCCTGCCATGCATGCAGCAGAGCTCATTTAGCTACAAGATGGAAGGATGGAGGGAATAGATTTATAAGAGCGACATACAAAGATCAGATAATTGAGGATTCTGCTCCCGCTGGAAATCCACCCACTCTATCAGAGGTTGGTCGGCTAAGGAGAAAATGTTCTTCAGTTTTACTTCATTTCTTTCTCATCCTTCACTGGAAACCAAGATCTGCTGCTTCGGTTACAGCCTGATGAAAGCCTGAGGTACAGAGGAGTCAATTAATTACCAGCTCACGACCACAGACGATATCGAGAGCTCCATTCTCCAACATGAATGACAGAAAGGTGGTTCCTGTCTTGTTTTAGTGGTTTAGAGTCCATTTGGAAATCGAGCTTTACATCCATTACGAGCTGAAGCCACCAGAGCTTTTCAGCTCCCACATCCACGACCACGAACACTCTGCAGGCTGAGGCCGAGGTCAGCGCTCAGCAGTGAGAACTCGCTCTGTGATGGAGGGTCATTGTGGAGTGCTGCTGATTATAGTCATTGAGGAAGCGTCTCAGGGTCGAGTGCTTACGTCTCTTATATCTCTGTTCTCTTCTTCATAAATTGACTGTGTTAAATACTCTAATCTCTTTGATTCCCTCCGGCTCCATCACTGTGAAAATAATCTCAGCGTTCTGTGGAAGTGGCCTTTCTCATGCAACTTTACACTCTCATTTCCTTTTACTGAAGGTCTCACTGATTGGATGATACTTTCAAACACACACAACCCCTGATTTAACATTCGGTTCTGTTGGGCTGCATGTTTGATATTCTGGGACGAATCTGAGCCACAAGCCTGCCAAGCTTTCGGTCTGGCTTCAGACACAGACTGAGATGTTAATGTATCAGTGGTTAAATTGTCTGAATTGATCGCCATCTGTTTGGATAATCCCTTTTAGGATTTCTTGAAAGAAGAAAGAAAAGAGTCATATAACTCATATCCCAGCTTTTGAAAGGAGACTATCTTCTGCTCTCTAGGAAATCTGAAGAAGCTGTGGGCAAAATGTGAAATCTCAGGATTTGATCTTCAGCAATGGGAAACACTGATTTATACTTCTGTTTTTTGGGGCCTTTTTGTGCCTCTTCTTCTAGGACGGCTGAAGAAAGATGGGAAAAGGAGGGAGTAGAGAGTGGAAGATGACAGGCAACAAAAGGTCGAGGCTTCACAGGGTGCGCTTCAACTGCAGAGTCAAATCAGCGCCCCTGATTTACATGATTTAACTTTTTTTTGCAAGCCTGAAACACTGAGGGTTAAATTATTATAAAGTAATCCACACATCAATTTAAGATATGAATAATCAGAACATGCAGACCTACAACAGACTGGCTCCACTTTCTAACTCTTCCTGGGGTCATCCCTATGTTCCCACATTTCTGGGACATTTTCTAAATTAGGTCTTGTGTTCCTACATTTCCCTTCAATTTAAACCCTGATCCAAAACATATGGGAACATACGGGCAGTGGGAACATATGGGCTGTGGGAACATATGGGCTGTGGGAACATAGGGCAGTGGGATCATAGGGCAGTGGGATCATAGGGCAGTGGGAACATAGTGGGAACATATGGGCTGTGGGAACATATGGGCTGTGGGAACATATGGGCTGTGGGATCATAGGGCTGTGGGAACATATGGGCTGTGGGAACATAGGGCTGTGGGAACATATGGGCTGTGGGAACATAGGGCTGTGGGAACAGAGGACTGTGGGAAAATGGCTGTGGGAACATATGGGCTGTGGGACATAGGCCTGTGGGAACATAGGGCTGTGGGAACATATGGGCTGTGGGATCATAGGGCTGTGGGAACATATGGGCTGTGGGACACAGGCCTGTGGCAACATAGGGCAATGGGAACATAGGGCTGTTGGATCATAGGGCTGTGGGAACAGAGGACTGTGGGAACATAGGGCTGTGGGAAAATGGCTGTGGGAACATATGGGCTGTGGGAACATAGGACTGTGGGAACATAGGACTGTGGGAACATGACTGTGGATATGACTGTGGGGAAATGGCTGTGGGAACATATGGGCTGTGGGAACATATGGGCTGTGGGAACATAGGACTGTGGGAACATGGCTGTGGATAGGACTGTGGGAACATGGCTGTGGGAACATAGGCCTGTGGGAACATAGGGCTGTGGGAACATAGGGCAGTGGGAACATAGGACTGTGGGAACATAGGACTGTGGGAACATAGGCCTGTGGGAACATAGGGCAGTGGGAACATAGGGCCATGGGAACATAGGACTGTGGGAACATAGGCCTGTGGGAACATAGGACTGTGGGAACATAGGCCTGTGGGAACATAGGCCTGTGGGAACATAGGACTGTGGGAACATAGGCCTGTGGGAACATAGGGCATTGGGAACATAGGGCCATGGGAACATAGGACTGTGGGAACATAGGACTGTGGGAACATAGGACTGTGGGAACATTGGGCTGTGGGAACATAGGGCTGTGGGAACATAGGACTGTGGGAACATAGGACTGTGGGAACATAGGACTGTGGGAACATAGGACTGTGGGAACATAAGCACACTCCCCTCTTCCTGGTTGACTGCAGCCAGTTTGTTTCATTTCTCAGTCCCAGGAGCACAAACATCAGAAGATAAATCACCTCACTCTGACACCAGCATTAGAGTCAGCAGCTCATTCTTCATCGGTAAGAAAGAAGATATTGACAAGCTGAAAAGAAAAGGTGAGTCCATCTGCTTCCTGCTGTCATTAGCTGACAGCGCACACACTCAGGCAGGATGATAATTGAATCACAGTCGTTCCTGTTCTCTCTCTGCGAGCTGCTCTACATAAACCCAACCAGCTCTGACGCTGCTGTCACGCACTCTCTGAAGTCTGCCGTCCCAAAAACACTAAAGACGTTTGTTTCTGTGCCGAGAGTGCTGCAAAGTGCATGATGAGAAGAAAGCTAACGAGTGAGGAGAGACAGACAATATTAGTTCACTGCAGAGAGAGGAGTTTAAGAGAGGAGAGGAGGAATCAGTTTACTTTCTCAATCTCTCTGAGAGTCCCTCCTCTTCTGGAGCATCTGAAAATGACTCAGTGGCTTCAGTAATCCAGGACATTATCACCTAAAATCAGCCGTTCACACATTCAACTCAAAACATCACATCACTCTCACATTATGACCTTAAACAGGAGCAGATATCTTAGCCTCTCCTCACAGCTGAGCTCTGAGCCTGGTTTCATAATCTCTGCTTTCACTTGTTACTGGAGACGTGCCACAGAACAGCATCCAAGAACATGAGTGCAGATAATTCAATGAAAGAAGATACATTTCTCCTGTTTTGGCTGACGTGGAGGCTAACTGTATTTGTTCACAGCATGTCTAAGTCTGAGAAACAGAGGAGGAGAAAGCTGCAGCTCTCCTTCGATGCATCCTGCGTTTCTACTGTATATGTCGGCATGAAGAGAGGAAGTCGTTCCTTTAAGCTGCTCTCGCATATTTTCTCCACTGATAATATTAACCATGTGGAAAGTACATTAATCATACTGATAGCAGGCACTCTATAACACAGTCAGGGTACATTAAACCTCTCACTCTTGTATGCTAACAAAGGTACGAGGCTTCCCGGTGAGTTCCTCCTGCAGTCATTATTTCCTCGTTCATCTTTGTCTTCCTCTCTTTTCTGTCTTCCATTTGTCTTCCCCTCCTCTCTCTGCCTCTGACCGCAGCTTTAACACAGCTTAATGATTATCGCCTCACTCTCTATTGGTTCAGCAGGATGCATTAACACAGTGTGTGAGTGTTGTGCAACTTTCAAGATAAGTTTTCAAAATGAGGTGCAGCGGTGAAAATAAAGAAGAAGATTTCCTCTTAGGAGAGACACTAAAACAACAATTTCTCATCTCTTGTCACAACCAGAGAGATAAAGGTACTTCAATGTTACTACTGTTAGCATATTAGCAGGCTGTGTGTGGCTGGGTGTGCAGAACGAGTGCAGGAACATGCAGATCACATATTGACTCACTCTGCCGATGAACATTGACTCCTGTGATAGACTAGGTGGAGGAGGTGTGCTCCTGTTTCTACTTTCATGTCTTTAATTAGTGAATATTGAGTTAACATTGATTTCAGTCATTTTAGCTGTAATCTTTAATTTAAAATCAAAGAGCACAGAGAGGCCGGTTTGTAAGAAAACAATGTTCCCATGACGCCATGAGGGAACACACGAGAGGGTCACTGTCCTCACAGCCTGAAGCAAGAGACTGAATCGTTCCAACCTGCTGGATCAGAGACGCAGCCGGATCGCAACGGAGTGGATCCAGTGGAAGTTAACACATTGACTAGAATAGAAACCTATCAGATCCGGTGCTGTGACGGATCGGAGACAGACCGGACAAGGATCTGGTGGAAGTCCTGTGTAACAGATGCACCAAGGGTCAGATACATTTACTTTAACATGGTTTCTGTCCTTCTCATGCTGATTTATCCCCAAGTGTTCGTTTCTCTGAGAGGTTTAGCTTTTAACAGTTATTTGATGTTTAAAACAGAGGATGTGACATCATGATTGACAGCTCTGTCGACCAATGAGGCTCCTGCAGCGCTGTGTGCATCAGATTATCAGAGTTGAGGAAGAACTGGGAGAGGAAATGCAACAAACACGAACACAAGAGTCTTGAAACTTGAGTGTCTGCTTCAAACTCACACAAGAATCTGTGACACCTGAGGACTGGACCCACCTGAGGGATCTTTGATGTTTTATGGGTAGGTGTAATGTGTGATGTAGTTGCTGTAAATTCTGCAGCTCCAGTCAGATTACTAGCTCCAAAGTATGACAGCAGCACAATGTCTAGTCTAGTAAGAAATTCTGCTTCATATGGAAGCCATCATCCTCTTTTTTAAACAACTTCTGTACCGTGTCTCCCCCAGATATCAGGAAGTGCTCATGACATCCTGCAGGTCTCCAGATGATTGAGAGGGTAACCCGGAGCCTTAAGTGACAAACGTTTATGTGACACAGTTTATTTGTTAAAAAAAGAATTGTACTTTCTCTTGTACACAGCAGTGGAGGCATCAGGTGTCATGTCTCTTTACCTCTCTAGAAATGAATTGAAGCAAACCCTGCATGCCTCTGGGGTTGATTTCTGTTACGTGTTTATTTATTGCTTTTCGTTGATGTCATGCAAAG
Source organism: Notolabrus celidotus (assembly GCF_009762535.1). Lineage (NCBI taxonomy): Eukaryota > Metazoa > Chordata > Actinopteri > Labriformes > Labridae > Notolabrus > Notolabrus celidotus. The sequence goes on along the minus strand of NC_048285.1, from coordinate 32,597,209 downwards.
CTGCACAGCCTGCGAGCACAATGTGAGCCGCTCCAGAGAGAAAGACAGGGTTCATGTCAGAGCTGATCTGTGCAGCACATTATAAAAATTAGAATATGATTCAAAGTGTGCAGAGTTCTGTTTCCAGATCAGGACAATCCTCTCCAGTACCCTGAGAACACTGGAGTCACTTTATTTTAAATTATCGGTCATTACTTTAGAATCAGACTCCTGAATATTTAAACATAATTGACAGTACAGTCCCTGACAAACTGGACTCCACCTAAATAACCTCTCCTGGAAACCTCTCTGAATAATTGATATCCTCGTGGATTAGATCTATAAGCACCTTTAATCACCTGTCACCTGGCACTCGATGCAAATGCCCTGGAATTCACTAACCTGGAACACTTCTTGCTCCCTGTGTCACAAGCGTGTCACCTTCCCTGACCGCAGCAGTAACTTCCCTTTGACTAAATCCATTATTTAGAGCCTCGTGCCAGAGCAGATGGCAGCGCGGGGATGAAAAGGCTCCAGAGAGAAATGAATAAAAGGATTGTCAGGAATGGTGAGGCGAAGAGAAATGATACTTCAGGAACATACGTGTCAGACAGAGAGAGGAGGATATACAGACAGGCGGATAAATGGTAAATGTAAGGCCTGAGTGACACGCAGTGATGGACAGATAGACGGAGCCAGAGACGGAGAGCTAAAAGGAACAAATAGCCGTAATAAATCTTTCAGCTTGTAACTGAGACACAAAACACGGCTCTCTGGGGAACTGGCATGTAACGTTAGAGGCAGGCCAAGAACGAGGGAAAGAGGGGAAGAAGAGAGGAGCACATTAAGGAGAAGCATCTGAAGAAGAGATACAGGAGGAGAGGGTGTACGGACAGATTCAGAGGACACACTGACGACTCGTCCTCGTATAAACGCTCAGGCAGGAGAGACAAGAATTAAAGCTAAGCCTCCAAAAAACATTAAAGTTGACTGCAGGAGGATTCAAAAGGTGCAGCAGAGACTTCACTTCTGCACAGTGTCACTCTCATCCACAGACCGGTCAGTGGAGCTGAGCTTCAAAATGTGAAGCCTCAAACAAGATAAATATACAACCACCAGTTATACTTTGAAATACAAGAGTCAAGTGTTAATCAATAAGCAACATGCAGGCTTAGACTGACACACTGGGATCCTGTCTTTCCCTCTCTCTCCTCTCTCTGCCTGTCTCTCACTTTAACTCTTCCTGTCCCGTTAAAGTTACTAACCATAGACCTTTCTGGAGTCCCTGAGCTCCCTTGTCTCGTAGGTTCCTCTGGATCTCTGCTGAAGTCTTCATCTGCCTCTATCCCTCTCTCCAACACGATCTCAGCAGATGTGTGTCTAACATGAGTCTGGTCCTGCTGGAGGTTTCTGCCTGTTAAAGGAAGTTTGTCCTCTCCACTGTAACTTGCTAAATGCTGCAAAGTGCTCTTCTCATGGTGGATTAAGATGAGATCAGACTGAGTCCTGTCTGTGAGATGGGACTGGATCTGATCCGGTCTTGATGTTGGGTCTTTGTTAATAGTAGAACATGGAGTACGGTCTAGACCTGCTCTGTTTGGAAAGGACAGAACCTTTGTTGGTATATGGCACTATATCGGGCCCCTCTCCTTTGGAATCATCTACCAGTCAGGGTCCAGGAGGCAGACACCCTCTCTACTTTTAAGAGTAGGCTTCAAACTTTCCTTTTTGATAAAGCTTATAGTTAGAGCTGGATCAGGCTTGGACCAGCTCTTAGTTATGCTGCTATAGGCTTAGACTGCCGGGGGGAACTGACACACTGGGATCCAATTTTACCCATCTCCCTCCCCATCCCTTACTTTAACTCTTCCTGTCCCATTAAAGTTACTAACCATAGACCTTTCTGGAGTCCCTGAGCTCCCTTGTCTCGTAGGTTCCTTCTACCCGTCTCCCCACTATCATCTCTCTCTCTCTTCATCTCCCTCTATCCCTCTCTCCAACACGGTCTCAGAAGATGTGTGTCTAACATGAGTCTGGTCCTGCTGGAGGTTTCTGCCTGTTAAAGGAAGTTTGTCCTTGCCACTGTAACTTGCTAAATGCTGCAAAGTGCTCTGCTCATGGTGGATTAAGATGAGATCAGACTGAGTCCTGTCTGGAAGATGGGACTGGATCTGATCCTGTCTTGATGTTGGGTCTTCTTTGTTCATAATAGAACATAGAGTACGGTCTAGACCTGCTCTGTTTGGAAAAAGTGGGATTTGGCGCTTTATAAGTAAATTGATTGATTTATTGATATTGAAACACATTGCACCAAGCAGGTCGTCTGTGAGTGTCCGAGTTTTATGGTTCTGCATGAAACAGCAAGAACATTATGCTGCAGTCCTCTGAACCAGAGTGAGGACACCTCTGCTTTCTGTTTGTGAAAAACTAACTAGTTGTAAAGCATTGCTGTCCTTAGTAAGGAGAAGGTGCTTTATCCACTCACGCACAGAGAAGATATTTCACAGCTGCTGTACTCGACCTCGAGGTGGACGCTTTCTGCAAACTGTGAAAACATTCACTGCAGATAAACTGCAAACCAACTGTTTACTACTCTTACTGTTCCACTTATGCCTTTCATAACTCCTGCCATTATTTCTACCACTAATATAAACAAGCAGGATCTTTGTTCTAGATACACACAGACCCACACACACACACACACACACACACACACACACACACACACACTTCTCCGACTTTAAACTCCTCTTTTCCATCTCAGCCAATTAAATGATCTCACCATCTGTCCAGGTATGACTTCATCCTTCCTGCCTTCACCTGCGGCTGACCCTCAGAGCTATAGTGTGTATGTGCGAGTGGGTGTGTGTATGTGTATGTGTGCATGTGTGTGTGTGTCCCAGGTCAGGTAGGTTTGTTTAGTCCAGGTGGTCTCTCAGTTGGCGCCGTGTTCATCAGGATGTTCTACCTCAGCGTGCTGCTCACCCTCACACTCACAGGTCACTGCACACACAAAATATATACACACATCCAGACTGCTCAAAACACGCCCACACATCTCTGACAGCCAACACACACACACACACACACACACACACACACACACACACACACACACACACACACACACACACACGTCCTTCCTCTGCAGATTTGCATCCAAACTCCCTCACCTAATCAGAGTTTAGCCTCAAAACTTTTTAATTTCAACGTCTGTTTAATGAAAACAGCTGAATATGAATATTTTGAACAAAACACAGAAACCTACATCAACAGGCACAACGACCACAACACATTCCTGCATTCATATTACAACTACACACCTGATTCACCTCCTCTGAGCTCCAAGTGTCACAACACAACATGCACGCGTCTGATTGCTAAATAAATAAACAACCCACTGAAAATAAAAGAAGTATTGTATGAATAAAACATCTGTTGACTCTGTTTCCCTCCTTGTTTGTTTCTACTGTACGTGTGTGCGCAGAGAGGCCTGCAGGCTACAGTTTCCATAGGAGCCATCTGCAGTGTGAAGGTCCCATTGGACAAACAGCATGTGTGTTATGTGTGTGTGAGTAGTTTAGCAGATGTTTATAGGATCTTATATAGCACAGCATTTGCTTGGTAGGATCTGGAGGTTATATTTTCTGCATCAGTGTTGAGTTGCAGCTGAACTGGAGCCCACCAGCTGCTGTCTGAGCTGCTGAAGTGCCTCTGAGCAGCGTCGTGGGGTGGACTGCGCTCGTGAGTTATGACAGCTGTCCTGGGAATGAAATTGGAAAAAAGTAGGAAGTGAATTGACCGAGGGGGGTGGAAAATGAAATGCATGAGTGCATGCATCTGTGCAGGGGAGGAGGCAGCGTGAACACGTGAGGTTGCTGCAGCATCAGCGGACACTAATATGAATTTAGACCTCAAAAACAATTAACCATACACTAATGATAACTAACCATGCACTTGTGTTTATTAATCTCTGTTAATGCACTAAATGTTAAATATACAGTATCTCACAAAAGTGAGTACACCCCTCACATTTCTTCTAAAGATGATGCACAAGAAAGTCCGCAAACAGTTTGCTAAAGACAAGCAGACTAAGGACATGGATTACTGGAACCATGTCTTGTGGTCTGATGAGACCAATACATTTATTTGGTTCAGACGGCCCCTGCCTTGCTAAAGAAGCTGAGGGTGAAGGTGATGGAGTGGCCAAGCATGTCTCCAGACCTAAACCCTACTGAGCATCTGTGGGGCCTCCTCAAACAGAAGGTGGAGGAGCACAAGGTCTCTAACATCCACCGGCTCTGAGATGTCATCATGGAGGAGTGGAAGAGGATTCCAGTGGGAACCTGTGAAGCTCTGGTGAACTCCATGCTCAAGAGGGTTCAGGCAGTGCTGGAAAATAACGGTGGCTACACAAAATATTGACACTGGGCCCAATTTGGACATTTTCACTTAGGGGTGTACTCACTTTTGTTGCCGGTGGTTTAGACATTAATGACTGTATGTTGAGATATTTTGAGAGGACAGTAAATTGACACTGTTAAACAAGCTGTACACTGACTACTTTACATTATATCAAAGTGTCATTTCTTCAGAGTTGCCCCATGAAAAGATATAATTAATTATGTGCAGAAATGTGAGGGGTGTGCTCCCTTTTGTGAGATACTGTATTTTGCATGTTATAAGATCATCAGATTTTTTATTGGGAGTCGAGTTTATTGCTAAGATAGTTTATAAATCCAGTGAATTTGTGCAAAAATTGATTTAAAAAAAACAAAAAAATTGACATCAAATATATATATTTTTAAAAAGCACATAACTGTACTAAATATAGAGATGATGTTCATGTAAACAGACAGGAATCTAGTCTAGTTTGAGTTCTTTTTATGCACAAACCCTGGTTTAGACGTTTAATATCTCTGTGATATGAAGCGATCATGAGGCTAAAAGAGAGACTGCAGAGGTGGAGCTGCAGCCTTGTTGGTGCAGCCAGCACTGGATGGACAGAGCATGACTGTAATTAGCTAATTAATAATAAGACGCTTTTACTCTCTAAAGCATTTACACAGAGACAGAGCTACAGCTGAGTTTCTGTTTGAACTTTAAGACTCTTCATCAGATCTTTTAAAACCAACATTTCAGGTGAGACCTCCAATCTGGCGGCCGGAGGCAGAGTTATGTCACCCATAAGGAGCTGGAGGGTTTTATGAGTCACTGCTACAATAAATCTGGTCGTAATACAATTTCGATGTTTTCACCTGGAGCCAAGCTGACTCAGCCGGGCTTTACTTTCGCTTCGGATCGTCAGGGATGAAAGGCAGCTGACTGATTCACGCTCACTGTGACACACTCATGTGGTAACAACCTGCAGGGAGAGGCTGCAGCATGAACAACCCAACAACAGAGGCTGCATCTATTTTAACTCCAGCCCTGATAATGTAGACGGCGGTCTCAGCGGTGCGTTACCTCCTCAGACCGAGCTGCTGTAGAGACACTGTTCTGCTTATCGCCACAGCAACAGCACAGGGGAGGATGTGGCATGATGCAACACATGTTGTCCAGTGTTACTCAGCTTTAACCAGAGAGGAAGATCAGCTGTGTGAGACCTCGTCTTCAGAGCTGAGAGTGAGAGTGTGAGATTGTTTTCTCAGGAAGAAGCAGCTTGGGATGAGAAGATGCTGAAAAGAGCGACTGCTTCTCATGAAAGAGGGTCAAATCTGCACGTTGTTGTGCTGCTCAAAGGTTTCTCATTTGAATATAGAGGTGAAACACACACACATTATTTAAAGGAGGGAACAACCTCAGCATTACCTCAGGAGGATATATTCAAGAGACAAAGGAACATTTCTCGGTCTGTATCCTTCATCAGATACATTACTCAGATGAAGGCAGTTTCCATTTCTGTCCTCCAGAGACTGCCTCGCTTTTTCCTTCAACATATTAAGCGGAGAGGTTGCACCATTATTACCTCTTCCCTCCAGAGGAAACAGAGTCTGAGAGGAGGTAACCTCGATGGCTTATCTGTTGTGAAAGTGGAGGGAAGCTCAGGTGCGAGGAGGCAAAGCTCTACAACATTCATCGACACTGTTAATAAGAGACTCCACCCACGCAGCTCCGATCTACTTTAGGATTATATCTGAGCTTTTGATTCAATATAAATGAACTCCAGTGGAGGGAGGTTCAGTGCGTCAGTATGAGTCAGACGGTGTCAGGGAGGATGTCATTCACAAAATACAGAGAGAGCTTTCCTACACCTTTAAAGAGTTCAGGGTAGTTACTCTCACAAAGAGAGCACACGGCTTTATGTAACATAGGAGTCTTAAATAATACAGAAGTATGTGGAGAGGAAGAATAAGGCTCTTGAAGTCGTGGCTCGAACATTAATTAAGGAAAAGGAGCAGCCCACACAGGGCTTCATCAAAGAGCTGCACAGCAATGACTCAGTGTAATAACCCTGAGAGGGGCTTTTTTCAACACTTTCAGTAAAACCATGAAAAAGTATCTGATGCCTGACTCCTGCAGAGAGCACGGTCCAGAACCAGAGGCAGATTAGACCAGAGGAGTCTGCTCAGACCTTCCTCCAAACATGTTTACTCAGACTCATAAATGATGCTTTGAACACTGATGAGTGTTTGTGCTGTGAGGACGCCCAAACTCAAAATCTGTGTCCCAGTTTTTATTCCTCTTCTTCCTCAAACAGGTTTCAGTCTCAGCTAAACGACAGAATGAAGCGTCCACAGAGATGTTAGTGTACACACCGAGTTCAGCAGACTACAGTGAGCTGGTTACGGACGCTTTTATCATCGCAAAAGCACTAAGACAACAGAAGAGAATTCCCGCCTGTGAAAACTTCTGTGCAGTCTGAGTCATCTGCAGAGAGATTCAGAAAGACCAAAAATAGAGACAGAGAGAGTTCGACTCTCAGAGAAGATATGGAGTTGCAGTTTCTGTGCTGTTTTTGCAGGACTAACTTCTCATGGAGATATACGAGGGGCTCATAGTGGGCTGTGTGAAATGTGACTTCTGTGGCAGCGGGTGATCTGCAGAGTTTAGTTCATGAATACTTTCCTCTCATAAGTTTGCAGTTATCACTCTCTGTAGGATGGAAAGATTAAGATCTGCCCCCGAGGATGTAGAATTTCATTTTCGCCAATTACATCTGAATCACAAGTGACTGACACTTAAGTGCTGCAGCACTGCTGTTAAATGACCTAATGAGGATATTTATAGAGAGAAATGTCAGCGATGGCCGCCTCTACAGGAAAGAGTTAGAGGGCGAACATCATCTTGGACCATTAGATAAACGACAGAGTCTCAGGGAGATGATTCACTGGATGTGGTGACCTGTCAGGTCATTGAAATCAGATCATTTTCTCCTCAGAGCTGAACGCTGTCTGATGGACACTCTGCAGCGAGATGACGGACTGCTCAGCGTGATTTAATTTCCCGAACATGAGTCTGACAAGCAGAGAGCTGCAAGATGAAAGATCCTACATCAGACTGTCAAACTAGGCAGCTGATCAGATATGAATTCAGTTTCTAAAAAGCCTCAAATGTTGACTCTGCAGTATTCTCCCTTCTTTAAAACAGGCGAGTCGAATCCATGCAGGGCTGAACTCTTCAGCAGGAGCACTGAGGGATCTGGTGCATCAGGACTCGTCTCCTCCAGCAGGAGCACTGAGGGATCTGGTGCATCAGGACTCGTCTTCTCCATCAGGAGCACTGATGGATCTGGTGCATCAGGACTCGTCTTCTCCATCAGGACTCGTCTTCTCCAGCAGGAGCACTGAGGGATCTGGTGCATCAGGACTCGTCTTCTCCAGCAGGAGCACTGAGGGATCTGGTGCATCAGGACTCGTCTTCTCCATCAGGAGCACTGATGGATCTGGTGCATCAGGACTCGTCTTCTCCATCAGGACTCGTCTTCTCCAGCAGGAGCACTGAGGGATCTGGTGCATCAGGACTCATCTTCTCCAGCAGGAGCACTGAGGGATCTGGTGCATCAGGACTCGTCTTCTCCATCAGGACTCGTCTTCTCCATCAGGACTCGTCTTCTCCAGCAGAAGCACTGAGGGATCTGGTGCATCAGGACTCGTCTTCTCCATCAGGACTCGTCTTCTCCATCAGGACTCGTCTTCTCCAGCAGAAGCACTGAGGGATCTGGTGCATCAGGACTCGTGTTCTCCAGCAGGATCACTGAGGGATCTGGTGCATCAGGACTCGTGTTCTCCAGCAGGATCACTGAGGGATCTGGTGCATTGGGACTCGTCTTCTCTTCTCCAGCAGGAGCACTGAGGGATCTGGTGCATCAGGACTCGTCTTCTCCAGCAGGAGCACTGAGGGATCTGGTGCATCAGGACTCGTCTTCTCCAGCTGGAGCACTGAGGGATCTGGTGCATCAGGACTTGTCTTCTCCAGCAGGATCACTGAGAGATCTGGTGCATCAGGACTCGTCTTCTCCATCAGGACTCGTCTTCTCCAGCAGAAGCACTGAGGGATCTGGTGCATCAGGACTCGTGTTCTCCAGCAGGATCACTGAGGGATCTGGTGCATCAGGACTCGTGTTCTCCAGCAGGATCACTGAGGGATCTGGTGCATTGGGACTCGTCTTCTCTTCTCCAGCAGGAGCACTGAGGGATCTGGTGCATCAGGACTCGTCTTCTCCAGCAGGAGCACTGAGGGATCTGGTGCATCAGGACTCGTCTTCTCCAGCTGGAGCACTGAGGGATCTGGTGCATCAGGACTTGTCTTCTCCAGCAGGATCACTGAGAGATCTGGTGCATCAGGACTCGTCTTCTCCATCAGGACTCGTCTTCTCCAGCAGAAGCACTGAGGGATCTGGTGCATCAGGACTCGTGTTCTCCAGCAGGATCACTGAGGGATCTGGTGCATCAGGACTCGTGTTCTCCAGCAGGATCACTGAGGGATCTGGTGCATCAGGACTCGTCTTCTCTTCTCCAGCAGGAGCACTGAGGGATCCGGTGCATCAGGACTCGTCTTCTCCAGCAAGAGCACTGAGGGATCTGGTGCATCAGGACTCGTCTTCTTCTGGATCTGTGTGTTCACAGCTTCAGGCTCTGCAGACGAAGAGGCTCTGGTGTATTGGGTTAATATCACCGAGTGTCACGTTCGTCTCTCTCAGCAGAAATTAAACATTAAATAACACCAATAGATTTAGTGATATTTTAATTACAACATTACGTTAATCCAATCTGCTGTGAGGAGGAAAAACACTACAGTTAAATTATTGCTGTACACAAACACACACACACACATGCATACACACGAGTACACACACATGCACACAGCCATGACCGCCTGATCGCTCTCATCAACAGCTCCAAAATTAAAACAATAAAAATCCAATGAACTCCCGTCCAAACCAATCGTCCCTGGCAGACAGATGGTTGCTGCTCTGCTGTGTGAGTCACGTTGAGTTACACGCACACACACTCTCTCTCACACACACACACACACACACACACACACACACTGCAGACATCCTGGCGATTGCAATTATACACAATCAGAGGCAGAGTAATGAACACAGGTCATCACTGAGCCTTCAAACTCAGCACTGTTTAAACTTGAATCCAGCGCCTGATGGATGATTGCATCACACACAACAAAACAGTGTGTGTTCATATGTGTGTGTGTGTGTTAATGTGTGTGTTAATGTGTGTGTGTGTTCCCTCCGTAGCTCTAACAGGTTATCAGCTGGTCGTCGAGCCCTTTTACAGCAGTGTCCCTGCAGCTAATGAGACACTCCCAGCAGCACCTGCAGAGACTCACAGCACGGGATCACACACACACACACACACACACACTCAGACGCTCTGCTTCATTCACACTGAGAGATGCGTCTGCTTGGAGGTGGTAAAGAGGGCTCTCCATGCACAGTCGGCTTATGTTCTCAGGTGACATACGGAAATTAATAAATAGAGGAAGCGGCTTGTGAAACACGCTGTTCGCTCACAGGAAAGTCAGAGTTGAGTCATTTCAGTGTGCAGCAGTTAATTAAAATACTTTATTTATGTGTCTGCATGTATTCACGTCATTCCTCACAGATACATGTGTGTGTACAGGAAGTTCACTTTTTCTTTTCTTTTTCATCTGCCCATTGACTAGTGAATTCACCAGCTAAAAGTATTTTCACCGGCCAAATAAAACAATCATCCAAGGCTTTTAAAGGTGACATATCACGCTTTTCTCATCTACATATATTGGTCTAAGAGGTCCCCAAAACATGTCTTTAAAGTTTATGCTCAAAAAAACACTTTGAAATCAGATTTTGGTCTGCCTGAAAAGTCCTCTTCTTCAGTCCTCCTCAGAACACTCTGTTTTCCCTCTGACCACGCCCCCTCAGGAAGTGGATGTGCCTCGGCTGTCCAGCACGTTGATCTAATGTTTACATGTTGGCTGAATATACACGGCTGCTCAGAGATCACGTTACTTCAACCCTCTGAATCTGATCCTGACGGAGAGGCGCCTGCAGCAGGACCTTTCTGAAGGATTGGTCATAGATTTAGTGTTTCTTGTTGTTTTATGTATCAGTATGTAGACGTGTGTCTTGGTACACAGCTACGAACATGTAGCTATGTGGCTATGCTAACTAGCGCTAGCACTTATCCATGATAAATAAAAATCATCCACTAGATCTTCAAATCTGCAGACGTGGGGAGTAAAACCGACCTCTGCCAGAAAGGCAGCGGGACCTTTTATGAAGGATTGGTCACAGATTTAGTGTTTCTTGTTGTTTTATTTATCAGTATGTCGACGTGTGTCTTGTACACAGCTACAGCTACAGCTACAGCTACAGCTACAGCTACAGCTACAGCTACAGCTACAGCTACAGCTATGAACATATAGCTATGTGGCTATGCTAACTAGCGCTAGCACTTATCCATGACAAATAAAAATCATCCACTAGATCTTCAAATCTGCAGACGTGGGGAGTAAAACCGACCTTTGTGTTTATTAAGACAGCCTACAACTAGCGTGCCTCCCTCCTAAGCTCCTTGTTACCACACATGTGTGCAGGGAATGAAAAACGGAGGAGGGGTTGAGTTGTATTTTATACAGTCTATGGGCTGAACAAGCTCCGAGCTCTGACTCCGTGACAGACCGGATATTGTTGTTACGTAACAAAAACACTGAAGTCTGAAACGACTCGTTTCACACACATTTACAGAAAGGTGGAGAAATCAGAACAGGGGCAGAATGGATTTTTTTCATTTCGGGGGGTTTGTAGACATGCCAGGGAAACATATTTCAGGTAAAGAACCATTAAAAAGTCAATTTTGCATGATATGTCACCTTTAAGATGTCACTGTGGCATTTTGACTTTTCATGGTCCCTAATACTTTCCAAGTTATGTTCCTTGTGCCAACAACAAATGGGTTTTGCTTCTGTTTATCCTTTGTGTGTTTGGGGCAAAGGCTGCAGCTCATGGTGTGGTTTGTCGGGTCATAAATCAGCCAGGACCGAGGTTGGCCAGCCTTGTCAATTTTCCAGTTTTCTTTGAAACATCCTATAGTGACATTACTTTAGCTGTCTGCTCCTCTTCTCGATCGTCTCCTTCCTCTTTGTTTATCCTTTTTGTTTGAGGTGACTTCAAGCCGGGAATGTGTCGCCACATCTTCCTCGAAACCATCTTCCCGCTTCTTCAAGCAAAGGGAATGAATAGAACTGCAGTAGCTGACATAGCGCCGTTCCCGACCATAGACTGTATAAAATATGGCCGTAGCATCCGTGACGTCACCCATCTGTTTCTGAAGAGCTGTTTTGAGACCAATCGGCTGCGGCAGCCATATTGCTTCTGTGGAGCCAGCGTGACGTAAAGAGGCGGGGTTTGAGCCTCCTAGCCAACAGCTGCAGTGTTCCCATAGTCAGCTGTGCCTCTCATTGGAAGACTAGTAATCTCAATATCTTCGAAATTGCCGTGTTAGAAAAAAATTCCCACCCCTCCCAGTGAGAGCACATCGAGAAATGAGCTATCCAGACTACACTCATCTTTTGTACCAGGCTGTAAACATGTTTATTAATGCTGCAAAGATCGTCTTTTTCCCAGTCATGTGTGTGTGACTTCCGGTACTTCCGGAGCCAGCCTCAAGCGGATCCTCGATGAACTGCAGTTTTTAACACTTCTGCATTGGACTCAAATTTTTAGACCAGAGGTTGTCGCTTGTTCCCGATGTACCAAATCACAACACAAGTACAGCGCGCCGTGAGGGTCAAAATAGCCTGACAGTCGGCAGAAATGGGCGAAAGTGTGAAAACAAAAACCTCACATGCAATACAAAATTTTCCATTGGCCACTGGAGTGTGTTTTTTGTTTTACACGCCAAACTAATTTTTTTCCCACCATTGGCGCTTGGCAGGTGTTAATTTTACACCCTGTGTGTGTATGTTTATGTATGTATGTGTGTGTGTGTGTGTGTGTTTGTGCAAACATCACACAAAATGTCCTTTTCATGAGCACGCATTTTTCTGTCACACACAGCGGTCCTCACACTCTGTCCCCGTGTTAGTCATCGTTTAATCGGATGACTCAACACTCTTCATTTTTCTCTGTTTGTTGAATTTGCACTCACACATAACTCGTACAGTATTCATGAAGCCGCCAACTGTCAGCGTTACTCAGAGGCACTGAGAGGACCACATTTAAATGCATTTACATCAACTCAGATCATTTCACAGGAATGAACTCCTTTGTTAACCAAATGTCAACAACAACACATTTTGCAACTCTCAGAAGCTGCAGTGTGCCGTGCTGACGGTCACAAATTGGACGCTTTTACATTACAGCCGTAATAATTCAACTATGAGCCAAGTGAGGGGGATGAGCTCTCCTCTCCTCCCCTCCCCTCTCCTCTCCTCTCCTCCCCTCCCCTCTCCTCTCCTCTCCTCTCCTCTCCTCTCCTCCCCTCTCCTCTCCTCTCCTCCCCTCCCCTCTCCTCTCCTCCCCTCCCCTCTCCTCTCCTCTCCTCCCCTCTCCTCTCCTCTCCTCTCCTCCCCTCTCCGTCCACAGTGAAGGTTTTTACAGATGGTCCGCTGCTGATAAAGCCGAGCTGCACAAGCCGACCAATGAGCTGCAGTCAGCGTAAAAGAGAAAGAATAAATGAAGTAATAAAATTAGCAGACAGAGGCTTTTAGCACAAAGTGAATCAGGAGATGGATGGATGGATGGATGGATGGATGGATGGATGGATGGATGGATGGATGGATGGATGGATGGATGGATGGATGGATGGATGGATGGATGGATGGATGGATGGATGGATGGATGGATGGATGGATGGATGGATGGATGGATGGCTGCTGCAGAAGGGAGTGATAAGCGCAGAATAGGCAGAAAAGAAGAGAAATGGTCCTGAAGCTGTCAGGTCAGAGGTCTGGTTCCAGTCCAGAGCCGTCTTATCTCACCTTAGCACACTGCTGCTGCTAAATGAAGGCAGATGTAGAAGAGCTAAACCTTGTTCCTAGTTTCTTCACCTCCCTCTTCTATTCCTCTGCCTGCATCACATCTTTTGAAAGCAGCAGTTAAATCTATTAATTGATCTCATTTTCATTGTATTCCCCCCTCACTAAATAAACCGCCTCTATCTCTCTGGCTCTGAACCAACATGGAAATTAAGCCATGAATCGTCCGGCGCTCGCAGCACTGCTGGCTCCGACGCAGTCAGAAAAGAGTCGACCAAACATTTTTTTTCTGCTGCGGACGAGAGAGCGAGGTCCAAATCTGCACTTCAATAGAAAAAAGACAATTAAGTGATGATGGATGGAGACAGGAATAATTTGAAGCCATTGCGGAGGATGCTTTGACCTGGTTTGGGGGCGCTGCCAGTGAGTGGAAAAGGATTTTCTTAAAGGGCACTTTTAATCTGATTAATTAAGATTGAACAATTTCACCATTATAAAAGCTGCAGACACACAGTTTAAAATCCAGAATCAATCTAATGTAGGCCTTTAATCAGCTGATTGTCATGCAAACATTGAACATATTAAGTCATTTGCTGTAGGCTGTATACAACCAAGCAGCAACCTCAAGTCTGAAGATATGAAGCCAATGCAGTAGTGCTACAAACTGCAGTTCCTCAAGCGTCCACTAGAGGCTGGCTGCAGAAACACAGGAAACCACATACACACCCATTCAAAGAAGACGATCTTTACAGCAGAAATAAACATGTTTACAACCTGGTTAAAAAAACAGTTTAGGTCTGAAGAGCTGATTTCTCTCTTGACACACTGTACGAGGGGTGAATATTTTTTATAACTCGTTCCTATTAAACATTAACAACATCAGATGGATATAAGAAATAGATAGATAAATAGACAACTAATTAAATAAGATAAATAAATGTTAATTGATTATAATAATAATGCAGCCCAGGGCTAAAAATAAAATATTCCAAATTAAAAGCTAGACTAAAAAGGCAAGTTTACTTTTAAAAAGCTAGCTGTTAGCGAAAAGGCTAAAGGCCCGCCTCTTTACCTCACACTAGCTTGATAAGTTATGTTGAGTTCAGCATTTCCAATATGGCACCCGCCGATGATCAGCTTCAAAGCAGGGCTTAGGAGCAGATAAGTGACGTCACAGATACTACGTCCATTATTTATACAGTCTGTGTATACAACTTAATAACCTCTGCTCACTAAAGGCTGATTTATACTTCTGCGTTGAATCAACGGCGTACCCTACGCCGGGGGTCCGCGTAGCTCCCGTACCTACGCCGAGGCCTACGCACGTAGCTGACGTGCACCTCCTCCAAAATGTAACTCCCCGTAGAGCCAACGCGGACCGCAATCCCTGTGATTGGTCCGCTCGGCGGCTTTGTCTTTCCCGCATTTACAACACTTTTGGGATCCCGGACATCGGCCGCACATCGGCCGTGTATTTCATCTCCTCCTCTCTATTCTTCATGTAATCATGTCTGTATGATAAACAGCAACATGTATCAGATGTAGATTAACAGAACACGCTCTGAATCTCTGTGGAAAAGGAAACAGAGATCGTAGCGGGGCTGGACGCAGGCGGCCGGCTATCAGAGAGACCACACTGCCCTCATGCGTTTCGGCAGAGAATTGCTGCTCAACACGGACACACCGACGCACAAGTATGTGGGGCTCATGTCCACGTCAGCCCCTGCTGCGTAGGGGAGACGCAGAAGTATAAATCAGCCTTAAGCCTCTCCCCATTCCTTACTATTGCCTAACCTTTGAAGCTTTTCATATTTGCACAGGACCAAAACACGCCTCAGCTTTAGCAAAACTCTTGACTCTAAGTAACAAGAGCGTCCTTCTAAATTTCTGCCTTTTTAAAAGCAACAACATTTGAAAAATAACTAGACACACTGCTAGTTATTAAAAATAGTAGTTGAGTTATAACAATTCAAAGAGTTAGGCATTAATTAAAACTCCTTTGTGAAACATGACATGCTCGATCTCAGACTGAGGGAAGTCTTCAAGCCAGCCTGGAACAATTTGCCAGATGACACCAGCTCTAATGACCGACCATGACACGACTCATTGAGCTAACGTCAGCTCAGTTCATGCAAACATTTAAAAATTGATGTTGACAGTTTGTACCTTTAGTACAGAGCAGACAACATGAAGGAACCAGAGGCTGCAGCTGCATGTGGTCAACTACTGTCCACACACACACAGAGAACTCTCTTTCCAACATATTCAGTACTCAGGTCTTAGTTTCAACACCTGCATGGACTCCAGGTAGTGCCAGGTGGAAGACCAGCAGCAGTATGCTTGAATCAGGTTCATTAAAAATAATGAGCTGTGTGGTCTGACCCTCTGGACGCCATCTTAACTAGAAGTCCTCCGTGTTCCCTCAAATAAACACACATTCCCCTACAATAGTTCTTAACGTGGAGACACCTGCACCATGAGTTTAGTGTTTGATATGATGACGCTGCTTATTTAACCGATTCTATTCTCACTGAGCAGAAATAACACACCTGCAGTCACACACACACACACACACACAGTAACCAGCACTGTACGTGACTCATCCAGCCCTCTACAGCAGCACCATTATTAACTCAGGCAGAGTACGGTCTCATTGGGAGACTCACACAGACACAAACACCCATTATTCTTTTAATGAGACACTACAGCATGAGGCAGAGGTCGTCCCCGATCTGCAGAAGACTTGTGGGAGGAACCATCATTATAGTAAATCAGGCTAATGACCGGATTAACACCAACAGCTCTAACAACACTAAGCTCTTATTTGCATGAGGCATTCTGGCTTACAGAGCAAAATTTAAGGATTTCAAGTAAACACCGCGAAGCTTCAAGTTCTGTTTGCAGAGAGAGAGAGAGAGAGAAAGGTGAACAGAAACTCAGGGAGAGGAGGAGGAGAGAGTCAGGATCTTAAAGCCTGTTCATTACACGAGGATTAGAAGAAGTCTGAGGTTGTTTCCACATCTATGGCTTGTTTGCTTTGTTACAAATCCGATGACAAAGACGATCAAACGTTCTATCGGCAAAGCGGGTCGAAGGGTTGACTTGGAGCAGCGAGGAGGTCAAAGCCTCATCAACACTGTGGGAAGCTTGTCTATCAAATGTTGGACACATGTCTGAGTCTTCAGCTCTTCTGCTGACGTTTAATTGGATGGAGGCTGCAAGTAACGTTAGCTTATCTCTGTTCTTATGCTAACTATCTGTTGTAATTGAAATAGCCCAGTAGATGTGTTCCTGCATCCTTTTAAAACTAGTCTATTACCTCTAATGTGATGCATCAGGCAGCTGTTTGCTCAAACAACCGCTCCAGGGTTTGAATCAGAGCCAAGTGAGACCACCTCTTAAGGGGGATCTTAGCTCACTTGTTTGGTTCTGCATCAGAGCGGGATGCTTTGTCCACATATTGATACAAGCCCTGTGTTAAATAACCTTTTGAAACGTTATAAATCTTAAAGGTACAGTGTGGAGAGATGGAACTATTCAGGAAAATCTAGATTGCATGCTCCCTTGCTCGCCCCTCCTGTTGTTGAAGGGATGGTGGCCTTTGAGGACAAGAAGCTCCTGTGATGCATGATAAATGTGATCCTCCATTTGTCAACTTTTTTTCTAAAGTTATATATTTGACCTTTTTGCCTTTATTTGATAGGACAGCTGAAGAGAGACAGGAAATGTGGGGAGTAGAGAGCGGGGGAAGACATGCAGGATATTGGTCGACCGGCTGGGAATCGAGCCGGCGACCCCTGTGATGAGGACTGTAGCCTCGGTACGTGGGGCACTTAGATCGCTAGGCCACCAGCGCCCCCATTTGTCAACTTTTTAACATCATAAACATCTGTCAGTGCAAAATCTATTGTGCACAATCCCACTGTCTTCTTCTTCTTCTTCGTCTTCCACCTGGTGCATTTCTGCTGACTGCTCACTAAATACAAAAACACGTATGTCACTAGTTTGTCCGTTCTGTGCTGCTGTAGAAACACGGCGGTGCAAGATGGCAGCCTGCTCCTTATGTAGACATAAAAGGTCTGTTCTGCTAAATCCTCCACTATGCTGCACCTTGAACCCACACGGCCTCAGTTCAAACACTTCTTAAAGTCGTTCCTCTGCGTGAATCAGAGAGCTCCGGCTCGGTCCCTCTCCTCTGTGTTATCTTGGAGCAGTAGAGCGTCTTTAAGTACTCCTGCCTTCAGTGCCCCTCCGAGCTCAGGGGACTCACAGATGTAATGAGGACGTCTCAGGGCTCTCACAAACACAACCTTAGACTCATCAGGCGCTCCTTTTCAGGCTCTTTTGCTCTCCTTTACATTTAATTTAAAGCACACTGAAGAAAAACACACCAGGGGCCCGATCTACAGCCTGGCATCAGTCCAACGAAGAGAGCTAATGGTATCTTTAGTTAATTGAGTCTCTTAACAAGATTGCACTGTTGCCCTTGTGGTGAAGGTTTGCTGAGGAGAGTGATATGTGAAGTATTGAGGTTTCTGTTTTTATTTATACATCTTAAATATCCAACAGGCAGCGGTCCAACTCTTCACTTCTGGGATGAGGAACATGAAGTCGGTCAGTAAATCACTGAAGGGGATGTCGTTCTTGTACGACAGAACACATGTTATGGATCAGTATGTATATTTAACAGTGATTTTTATTAGTGCACATTTACAGCAAAGCTGATACTTTTCATACAAAACAACCTATGCTGACTTCAGAGCCCTTCTACACTCAGTGATTTGAGCCCTGAGCTGACACACCTCTACACCTCTTTCACACAAACACTGCATTCCTGAAAACATCCTGACTGAGCTGCCTGTGTGAATGCAAACTGTTGAATCCATCCACCCCGAAGCTGACATTCCCACAGCCTCCCCTTTAGCAAAAAGTCTGCAGGAGAGCGAGTCAGGCTGATGTGTGAAACAGGGTGATGTCATTCTCACTGAGCTCTGCACATTCGGCATATCCACCTCATTTATCCAGCGACAGAAGAGGAGAGCAACAGCAATCATTACAGAAACATTAACAGGCTTGAAGGGGGCGTTAATTTGATGCTTTGTCCCATCCAAACTCAAACTAAACTTCAAATTAAATTTAATTATTTCACATAAACTCAGTTTCTTTGTCGCTCCAGATATAAAACGCTCTTGTTGCTGCAGCCATGTTTGTTTTGCTGATATGTCAGTAGGTTGATGCCGCTGTCAGAAACCAGGGTGCATATTCATGCTACAGTATCCTAGCCACATCAGGATGAGGCTTATAGGTTCTGAAGGCTGGTTATGACGTTTGCATGCCCAAACACAAGAACAGGATACTCAAAAAACTAGATCATAACACTCACTGAAAGCTCTCTTGCCGTGTGGGATGCATGGAAGTCAATCCTGCAGTATTCAAGGAGATGAATGTCCAAACATGTTCAGGAAAATCTCAGGAGCTCATGTGGACGAGTCCAAAGTCTCTGAGGAGCTGTAGTTTGGGTCCTTGTCTTGTGCTTGTCTTCCTGTTTTCTCTGATTCTAGCTGCCGGTTGCCTGGCGGCTCGGCTGAGCACCAAACCTGTTTGGAAAACTAAAACACTGTTTTGTTTTCAACAAGCCCTTCTTTCTGTCTGACTCATCTGCCATTCAGTCCAATCTCTTGTGTTCCCGTTCCCTGTTAATACCAGCTGTGACAACCAGAACCACCACCAGGCAGAGCAGACGTAATCATCATGACACTGAATCAATGATGACACACGGAGCCTGAAAGCCTTCTTCTGCTTAACAGCAGGCCAATATGAAATATAAAAAAAGCATCTCTCTGGATAAAAACATCTGTGTACATGCTTCCTGTCACAGAAAACACACGAGAATGAGGACGGATGTAAAAAGCACACAGCCACAGAGAGCAGTCAGGGGATGGTGGGAGATAAAAGCAGCAGACGCTCAGATGATGAGCTCTGACGGAGCTTCTCTGCAGCGTGTGGAGGTGGACAGTGTTTAATGATGAACTTCTGCACAGCACACTTTGATGCAGAATCAGAAACACAAAAATCTACATTGTCTGGGGCCCGAGGAAGAAACAGAATAATTACACCCAGAGTGAAACAAATCCTTGGCTTTAATTTAAGGAAATTATTTGTTGGCTTATGATGAAATGAGCCGAGGAGCCTCTGGTGGTAATGTTGGATGTTCTTTTATTTTCTGCAGTTTTTCTCTGAACAACACAGACTTGTTCTGTTGCGTCAGATCGCTGTTTCACTCAGATTATGAGACAATATGTTTGGACAGCTGTCAGTGTGTTCCCACCAATTTAACATTCCGGAGCCAGAGCGAGAGCGTGTTCACGTCAGAGAGTTACTCAGTGTTTTAACATGTGGTGGAATCAGCTTCCATTAAAGGCTCTGCCGTCAGTTCAATGTTGAATTTAATAGGAGTGACCCCAAATAGTGGAATATTGGACGATTGGTTCTAACGAGTCTTAGTGGACTGCCAATCTCATAGTTGAATATTTGCATATGAAACGTGGATCATTCCATTCAAACCATGGGGGTGCTCAATGTCTAATTTTACATTATTTTCCTGTTTCCTGTAAAAATAGTGTCTCATATATCCTATTTTGATATAAATATAAACTTATTGAATGTAATTCTGAGAACAGCTCTTGAAGTGTTAAATCTCCTTAAAGTGGTAATTAAATCTCCCCTGGTAATTAAAGGTGGACTCTCCCATTTAGCAGGACCTGTGGAGCAGACGTACCTCAGCTGGTCTTTAAATCTTTCTACGTTCATGGAGCTCAAAATGTCAGGAAATGAAACTTCAGATGATCCTAAAAACTAGTGATGAAGATGAGGAGCAGCTTCATGAAGAGGGCTGTGAGATCAAGGATTACCGGACCACACAAAAACTGTACGGGGCCAAAAGAACCAGGAGGGATACCCAAAGCTGTCTGAAGCCTCAGAAACAATCCACAGCATCCCATCCACCTCCACACCATCAGAGAGGATATTCTCAAAGACAGGATTTACAGTCAACAAAGACAGGAGCGCACTTCTGCCCGTACACACGATGGTTTTCCTCACGTACAGTTTGAAAAGACTCAAGCGGACAAAGACGCGATGAAAGACTGTTTTAAAAGGTTCTGTTAAGAGATTTAAAAACCCTTTAGCTGGTTCAGGTTTGATTTTGAACATTATACAAATGTTTAGCCTTAAGTTGGACAAACTACCCTCTGCAGTGCTGCTCTCTGCTGTGTGAACACTGTTTAAATATCTCCTGATTCCTTTCTCTATAGTGGAGCGTTGTTCCATGTTTAACTGATGGTGGCCTTATTTGAGTTTTCTCTCCTTCATCACCTCGTTGTTTTTGTGATATAGATTTAAAAAATCTAAGTTTTATACTTATAATATTATGTTGTCCCTTTTACTTTAAGCTCTGAGTCTCTTAATTGTAAAGGGTTATGTGTAATATTGTCATGCGGTCACCATCATGCAGACTTTGGGTCAATAAGGAAAAACAACAAACATTCCACTATTCATCCACTACGGGCAAAATCTGATGAATCAGATTCCACTAAGCAAATCCTTAGTCGGGCTCACCCCTAGAATTTACTGACTGAATAAAACTCCAGTGAGTCTACAACCTTATCAGTTACAATAAATAAAACACACTTTACTGTAAGTCTGCAGAGCAGCCATGTTGGAGGAAATGTGGGCCAATAGATGATGATCGTCCACATGCATTTTGGCTATGTCCTCGATTTTTATAGGGCTGTTGTCAAGATTGCGAGCTCTGATACTCCTGAATAATTCATAATGTTGTATTTCTTTGTTGGCAGTTTGCAGAAAGGCTGTTAAAGGAGAGGATTCAAAGCTGAACCACCAACACAAAACGAAAGGCTGAAAACTGTGACTGAAATATAAAACCAGGAGGAATTAACCCACAGGATGAGAACTAGAGGAGAGAGATGTGGAGAGAAGAGGATGACGTTTACACGCCGGCACAAGATTTAAGAAATGACTGGTTATAAGGAGACAAATGACATTTTCAGAAACACCAAATCATTAAAAATAAAGTGTTAAAATCCACTTTAAATGCAAATCAGTCCAGATCAATACAAATTGAGTAACAGTCGTTCATACAGAGCTCATAATTCCACCTGTCGTTTATTGATCCCACCTCATGAACCCTCTCCAAAAACATAATGTCTCTGCAGAGTGTCTCAGGATTACTCTCTGACCTCTTTTCAATCAACACTAACCGGGTTGTATTTCTGTGCTGGTGCTCACGCTAGGGCTGTACGATAAATCAATTTAAAGGTGACATATCATGCAAAATCGACTTTTTAAAGGTTTTCTACCTGAAATATGTGTCCCTGTCTACAAACCCCCCGAGAATGAAAAGAATCCATTCTGCCCCTGTTCTGATTTCTCCACCTTTCTGTAAATGTGTGCTGAAACCAGCCGTTTCAGACTTCAGTGTTTTTGTTACATAACAACAATATCCGGTCTGTAACAGGAAGTCAGAGCTCGGAGCTTGTTCAGCCCATAGACTGTATAAAATACAACTCAACCCCTCCTCCGTTTTTCATTCCCTGCACACATGTGTGCTAACAAGGAGCTTAGGAGGGAGGCATGCTAGTTGTAGGCTGTCTTAATAAACACAAAGGTCGGTTTGACTCCCCACGTCTGCAGATTTGAAGATCTAGTGGATGATTTTTATTTATCATGGATAAGTGCTAGCGCTAGTTAGCATAGCCACATAGCTACATGTTCGTAGCTGTGTACCAAGACACACGCCGACATACTGACAAATAAAACAACAAGAAACACTAAATCTGTGACCAATGGTTCAGAAAGGTCCTGCTGCAGGGGCCTCTCTGTCAGGATCAGATTCTGGATCAGATTCAGAGGGTTGAAGTAACGCGGGTCTGTGAGCAGCCGTGTATATTCAGCCAACATGTAAACATTAGATCAACGTGCTGGAGAGCCGAGGCCACACCCACTTCCTGAGGGGGCGTGGTCAGAGAGAAAACAGACTGTTCTGATGAGGACTGAAGAAGAGGGTTTTTCAGGCAGACCAGAATCTGATTTCAAAGTGTTTTTTGAGCATAAACTTTAAAGACATGTTTTGGGGACCTCTTAGACCAATATATGTTGACGAAAAAAACGTGATATGTCACCTTTAATCGATTAATTTGCATTTTAGGTTTCAGGCGAATTAAAAAAAAAGAAAGAAAATCTAGATTTTCTCTGTAACCTCCTCCGTTGTATAAATATTAATATTTAAGGAAAAAAGAATGTTGAAACCGAAGATAAGAACCACACACCTTCTGTCCTGTACCTCTGCTTACATGTGAAGCAGTTTACTTGATTTGTATATATCTTCAGGGATATAGGAGACACTTTTTATTTATCTGCAAAAATGTGAAGTTTGATGAAAGATATATTTGAACTAGATCTATCCAAATGGGAAATTTTATCTTTTTTCAGCAATAGCATAAAGAATTCAGTTTTCAAGGAGGTTAATTCTAGAAAAGACACATTTTGTTCCAGAGGAGGTACTTTTTTTTTTACTTTTTTGAAGTAGTTTTGGTTCATGGTGCTTAAAGTCACAGTCAAAGAAAATATTATTTTCATGAGCTGGAAAATTCAGTCTCTTTAAAGGTGACATATCACGCTTTTTTCATCAACATATATTGGTCTAAGAGGTCCCCAAAACATGTCTTTAAAGTTTGTGCTCAAAAAAACACTTTGAAATCAGATTTTGGTCTGCCTGAAAAACCCTCTTCTTCAGTCCTCCTCAGAACAGGCTGTTTTCTCTCTGACCACGCCCCCTCCTGGATGTGCCCTTGGCTGTCCAGCACGTTGATCTAATGTTTACATGTTGGCTGAATATACACGGCTGCTCAGAGATCACGTTACTTCAACCCTCTGAATCTGATCCAGAATCTGATCCTGATGGAGAGGCGCCTGCAGCAGGACCTTTCTGAACCATTGGTCACAGATTTAGTGTTTCTTGTTGTTTTATTTATCAGCATGTCGACGTGTGTCTTGGTACACAGCTACCAACATGTAGCTATGTGGCTATGCTAACTAGCGCTAGCACTTATCCATGAAAAATAAAAATCATCCACTAGATCTTCAAATCTGCAGACGTGGGGAGTAAAACCGACCTTTGTGTTTATTAAGACAGCCTACAACTAGCAGGCCTCCCTCCTAAGCTCCTTGTTAGCACACATGTGTGCAGGTAATGAAAAACGGAGGAGGGGTTGAGTTGTATTTTATACAGTCTATGGGCTGAACAAGCTCCGAGCTCTGACTTGCGTCACGGACCGGATATTGGTGTTACGTAACAAGTACATGGAAGTC
The DNA here is from genome assembly GCF_009762535.1 of Notolabrus celidotus. Taxonomy (NCBI): domain Eukaryota; kingdom Metazoa; phylum Chordata; class Actinopteri; order Labriformes; family Labridae; genus Notolabrus; species Notolabrus celidotus. Next base: position 32,573,419 of record NC_048285.1, on the reverse strand, counting down.
TGAAACGGCTGGTTTTGTAGGGGGGTTTGTAGACAGGGACACAGATTTCAGGTATAGAACCATTCAAAAGTCCATTTTGCATGATATGTCACCTTTAAGTTGTACTGCTTTGTTTCAATCTAGACATGTAGCTGAAAGTTGTACTGCTTTTATTACTATTTTCAGGAGAAAAAAATCGTAAATTGAGTTCTTTGTAAAAAAAATCGGGGATTTTATTCCGAGGCCATATCGCCCAGCCCTAACTCACGCTGGTCCAGAGCTGGTTGTACACGCGAACCAACACGGCACCCGTTTGTTTTTCCACTCACTCAAGCCCGTGGAAGAGTCACGTCATGACGTCAGATTTATGTGACCGCTTTTCCCACTAGAGCTAGCACATTTTCCCTCACAACAACAACAACGATGGCGGACAACGGCAGCTTGTCTCCTCGGCCGACCGCTGCTTTGCCTTGGAATCCACTAGTCTCTTTTGTTTTTTCGCAGCAGGACGATGGAGGAAACACGTCTGGTTGGTGTTTTTGATCACAGCAACTCTGCCCCTCACCCCTAACG